>NC_077228.1:132181843-132382767 GCF_027887165.1 Monodelphis domestica | reverse complement strand
TATTTTAAGATTACAAAACAGTAGAAAGAGAAGCTAGGTAGCAGTTCGTTCTAGGAATATTATTTACCTCTAGTTTCATACCAGCATAAGGCAGATAAAACATCTATTTAGCATTGTTTTGTGGGTGTACATGGGCCTCAAAGGAGCAGGAACAGAAAAGCATTAAAATCAAAATTGCAATGAAAATAACACCACGCTTAAAAGACAAAGCAAAAAGCCTCCAAGATTTCCTTGTCTTTTATAAGTATTGACCTGTACTTAAGCTCTTTTTTGGAATTGGTAGTGAGTACACGAAGCTTCTCTACTTTACTGCTACCCTAAAGGACTGCTTCCAGATAGGTCTCTCCAATTTTAACTAAACTCTTTTTCAAAACTATTTCTGAACTCCAGTCATTCTCCTTGAAAACCCAAGATAGGACAGATATATCCACATTCCTAATGAAAGCAATACACACACCTTGTGACAAAAAGCAAACTCTCTCTCCTCTTTAAAACTATTCCTGAAGTCCTGTCACTCTCCTTCAAAAGAACTTGTGAAAGCAACACTTGTGAGAGCAGCACATTCCTTCCTAAGGACACATACGACACACAACAAACACCATCACACTCATCGATGCCAACTTCCCACACACACACACACACACACACACATTCACTCTCTCTCAACTCACTCACTGTACCAGCAAGCAAGCTTTTTCCTCCAGCCTATACAGGGCTAAGGCCACATCCACAATGGGCCAGCCTCCTGGACTGGTCGGTTACCTTTCCCCCGGAGTGGGCCCCTCCTCCCTCCTCCCGGATCTCCGGAACACCTGCCTCTGCCTATCTACTGCTCTGGCTGGCACACACTTTCCCCTCCCCCGCCCCAAGGACTCTCTCGCCCTCCCCCCTTCCCCTCTTCCGAGGTTCCGGTGGTCACCTCCAGCAGCTTGGCCAGGAGGGCGGTGTACAGCACGGACAAGGGACCCAACAGTTCAGGGGCCCCGGTAGCTGCGGCCGACGGCCCAGTCGAGGCGGGTCCCGTCTCCATAGCCCGGGCGGTGAGGCTGGGGCACAACGAGTCCCCTCAGCACTCACTAACTACGACCCTACAGGATATAGACTCCCCCGCCGCTGCTCCTACTTCCGGACGCCCCGGTCGGGTTCCAGAGGAATGAACTTCGCCTCCTCTAGCCTAACCTTCCGTCCTAGGCAATAACACGTCAACCGGACGGTCCGACCCCGAGCCGGTCTCGGCCCCGCCCCTCTCCACTATGTCGTCAGCACTTGGCGCCACCGACACAGCGTCCTTGGCGCAAAGAGCGCGACACTTCGAGGAAACCGGACTGAGAGGGAGGGGCGGGTCAGGTCCGGGCAGAAGAAACCAACTGTAGGATTGGGAGGGGGATGATGAAGGAAAAAACTGCCATCCCTAACTGATAAAGGGCGGAACCATGGCGAGAGGGGGAGGCTTAGAACTCCAAACCCCAAAAAGCAAAAAGAGCTAAAAAAACCTCCGCATGAGACTGAAGGGCCGAAGAGCCAGTCAGTGAACAGGTGCCCAGGTGGACTGCCCCACACACGCCTTAGGGGCTTTGGAGCACAGCTTCCTCACTCCAAAAAAATCAGAATATGATGGGATTGGATGTGGAACAGATATAAATGAAGACACATTACCATCTTTATTGGCCATTTATGCCCTAAGGGCCACAGGACCTTTTTTCTGGAGACAAAAGTGTGGTTTCCATTGGAATGTAAACTCCTTGAGGTTGGGACCCTTTTACTTTTCTATTTGTATCCCCAGGGCTTTGCACTGGGTAAGTGCTAAATAAATGCTTGATTAGGTCATCTTATTAATGCTTTCCTTCAAAAACACCGTTACCTGCTTAGAGGCATGAACCTTGTGCACAACACTGTTCGTACTAAGTTTTTGTTTTGTACTGGGGCAGAAAAAAACCCAACTAAAAACCTAGCCCCTCTCCTACCAATCCCCACTCCTTACCCCTAAACTGCAGATCAAATGGATCCAGTAGAGTGGGTGGCATTTTGTATAGCTTTTCCCAAGGCCTCAACTCTGCCCACCCCCTGGATTCCCTATCTTCCTTCAAGTTCCAGCTAAAATCTCACTTTAATGTTAAGTACCTTCCCTCTACTGGCTTCAGTTTCTCTGGTATATATCTTGTTTGTTCATAAATACTTTCATGTTTTCTCTTTAGAATGAGCTCCTTGAGAATAAGTCTTTTGCCTTTTTTTGTTTATTCAGTGGTTAGTGCAGCAGTGCCTGACATATAGTAGACACTTAAATGCTTAGTGCCAGTGCCTGACTAGAAACGCCTTCTACAAATGCACTCCCCCTTCAGTATCCTATGAATTAAGCATTATGTGCAAAAAAAACTGCAGCTTAAGTGGAATTTTTAACTTGAGGTCTGTGAACTTTTAAAAAATATTTTGACAACTATTTCAATATAATTAGTTTTCTTTGTAATACTACATATTTCATTTTGTGCATTTAAAAACATTCAGAAGAATCCCTAAAGTTTCACCAGATTCCAAAGGGGTCTATGGCACAAAAAATGTTTGAAAAAAGGCAGGCCTAGAACAAGATAAATCTGAGGACTATTCTCCATTACACCACTCTGCCTCTTATCGTGATCACAGTATAATCACAGGATAAATGTTGGATTGACTTGACAATCTCTCTTTAACTTATGAAAGGAAAATTGGACTAGAAGGATCTCTAAGTATCTTTCAGCTTTAAATCTATTGCCTGGGGAGTGAGAGAGGGAAAAAGGAAAACCACCCCAAAGCGGGACAATGAGCAAGAATCCTAGGCCATAATCCTTAAAAAAAAATCCCCAAATGAACTTTGTCATCCTCCTTTCCTGATTTCCTATTGCACTGAACTCAACTAAAATGTTTCTAATGCCTCTTTATCCCTTCTTTTTAGCTGTCCAAGTTCAACTCCTTCAGTAACTGTTAAAATTAATAATTACTAAAATAGTGAGTAGTTCTTAAAAAAGAAAAAAAAACTAATCAACAATTACCATATTTGATCTAAGAGGAGAAAAAAATAAAAATATACATTGGAAATAATAAAGGGAGGCAAAAAAATCTTAAGATTTGGCTTTAATCCCACACCTCTTAAATTTAAGTAACTTCTTTTAATTTGGGAAATGAATAGCTAGTCAAGAAGATGGTATGTAAAACTAAGATGTAGTTTTTCAAATAGGCATACATAGTGAATTCCAGGGAGAAGATAGAACTTTTTAAAAAAGGCTCATAAGAATATATTTACCTTGTTCTGTTAATCAGATCAAAAGGTTTTTTGTTTTTTTTTTAATGGCAGAGAAAGTATACTGCCTAAGTATAGGTCAACAAACTATGCAGGATAGGGTAGATATAAGAAACACCATTCATAAATGGAAGAAAAACAGGAGTTGTCTACAGAATATGATGGATATACAGGGAACTCAGCAACAAGCACAGGTCTTTAAAAAGATAAATACAGATAATGGAACCAGAGCAGCTAAAAAACTGAATATAAGATCCTTTTGTGGTAAAGTAAAAATAATGTGAGGAGTGCTAAACATTGGAATATTACTGAGCTGACGAGAAGCCAAGACCCAAAAATAGAGTCTCTGACCATATTAGAGGGAAAGGAGAGCCAAAGAAGGAAATTCAGCCTGGGCAGCTAGGGTGGTTCAGTGGATTGAGAGCCAGATCTAGAGATGAAAGGTCCTAGGTTCAAATCTGATCTCAAATACTTCCTAGCTGTGTCACTTAACCCCCAATGCCTGGTCCTTACTCTCTTCTGCCTTGGAATCAACACAGTACTGATCCTAAGATAGAAGGTAAGAGTTAAAAATAAATAAAGGAAATTCAAGCAATGCCGTTGGACAATGGTAACAACAGAGGAAAGACTGTCACTAAATTCATTTTTTAGTTCCATTTTCTCTGCTAAGGAGAATGGAATTGTCTTTGGATTGAAAATGGCAGGACAAACGGGGTTAATGGAGAGTTGGTACCCAAGGTAAACATAGAATACAGTAAGAAAGCAGAGGATCCAAGGAGTCATCTAGTCCAACTGCATGTTACAGATGAGGAAACTGAGGCCAACTGGCATGAAGTAATTTGTTTAAGATTACACAGACAATAAAGTATTGGACAGGATTTGAACTCATAGCCTCTAAATCCTAAAACAATGCTAATCCTGCTGTTTTAAATTCAATGGCACCCTGAATACTACTCATGCTACTCCAGAAAGTGGGAATTAGGAGAATTGCAACCTCCTTCCATTTTTGACTCTACTGGTTCCTCATGTCCTTGTGCTGACTTTCTGGTCAATCCAAAATCCTTTAATCTTCCATCCCAATCACTGCAGTGCAACAATTGATAGTTAAGCAACTAATATGCTCCCTCTGCTTGGTGATCATGACTGAGAAACAAAACAAAACAAAGCTAAAAATCCTCTACTCTGGGATTTTGTTTATATTCCACTGGACTACCTCTTAGAGAAAACATTCGAAACTTTCTTGCCAATTTTCAAACTATTACTATTATCCTCCATAATGGAAAGCTGTCAACAGTGAGGAAAAAAATTATTAGATTATGGCAGTTTCTAGTGGAGTGTGAATAACATGGGTTCAATTATACCAGGGATATTTGTATTTTTAAAAGATAAATTTGTCAACAGAATGAAAGGAAAAATGGAAAATATAGAAAGCAGAGGATATTTCTGACAAAATTAGCTTATCTTCTCCCTCTTGCTTTTCCTTACCAGGCATAGGGATTAATAACACTAAACACTTCTGGAAATTTGCCCAGACCTAAGTATACATTACAGCAAAATTACTAATTTCTACAAATACCAGTAGAGGAAGAACTCTAAAAAAACCTCAGGTATTTTGCCTTCCATAAAATGCTTCAATGTTTCCGCTAAAAAAGCCAATTTTGAATTAAAAACAACAAAAGAATAATAAAATCTGTAAATTATTTCAAGTTCTACCTTTAAAATTTCCTTCAAATTATCAAGATCTTTTCAGAGAGCTATTAAAGCTTATATTAGGCAAGTCATTTGCTAAAAACCCTAAATGCTCAAATTTAATTATTATAATAATTCATAAATCATTTGGAAAGTTAATCTGTCATACTTACCATCTCAGTATATTGTTTCATGTTTTCTTTCGCTACAAGACTTATACTCTTCATAGCTGCAAGAACTGGTGGTATCTCTGGATTTGTTTCTAGTTGTTCTGTATGCAATGGAGTATCTTCTACGGAAATCATTCCTAGAGGATGTTGTTCTGTATCCAAAGGAGCATCTTCTGTGGAAATTATTTCTAGAGGAAGCTGTTTTAAATCCAAAGGAATGTCTTCTGTTGAAATCATTCCTAGAGGAAGAAAGTTAACTTAAAATGTAACTCAGCTTACAATTTGTGTTTTAGAATGTGGAATTTTTCATAGCTGCGCTCTTTGTGGTGGCCCAAAACTGGAAAACGAGGGGATGCCCATCAATTGGGGAATGGCTGAACAAACTGTGGTATATGTTGGTGATGGAATACTATTGTGCTCAAAGGAATAATAAAGTGGAGAAGTTCCATGGAGACTGGAACAACCTCCAGGAAGTGATGCAGAGCGAGAGGAGCAGAACCAGGAGAACATTGTACACAGAGACTAATACACTGTGGTATCATCGAACGTAATGGACTTCTCCATTAGTGGCGGTGTAATGTCCCTGAACAACTTTCAGGGATCCAGGAGAAAAAAAACACCATTCATAAGCAAAGGATAAACTATGGGAGTGGAAACACCGAGAAAAAGCAACTGCCTGAATACAGAGGTTGAGGGGACATGACAGAGGATAGACTTTAAATGAACACTCTAATGCAAATACTATCAACAAAGCAATGGGTTCAAATCAAGAAAACATCTAATGCCCAGTGGACTTACGCGTCGGCTATGGGGGGTGGGGGGGAGGAAAAGAAAATGATCTATGTCTTTAACGAATAATGCTTGGAAATGATCAAATAAAATATATTTAAAAAAAAAAAAAAGAATGTGGAATTTTTGCCCATTTAAACAATTCCCAACATAAGTTCATCCATAGATATAGGACACTCTTGACAGAGGTAAAGCTAGAACCTCTAAGTTCTCATGAGGGATCCTAAAATTTAATTATAAAATAAACAAATTTCTACCTCCCCTTTAATGAAGCTAAATAATATTTATATCTAGAAGAAAGTGAGAACAATTTTTTGTATTTTCCACAAGTAAAAAGTGTTAATTAAAGTAATTAACCCTCAAGACAATGGATTCATTCAATAATTAAATATCTTTAGTAAGATATATATATATTATATGAGAAAGACAGTGAGAGGCAGAGCCAGACTGAGCCAAGTCCTGTGAGCATGTATGGTAAGCCTACTTCTGGAAGAACCAGAGGATTCAGATGAGAGGGTCTCCTCTTCAAAGCATGAACAGGTATTTTCTGACCATTTCCTGTTCAGCCACTGAATGACAAAGAAAAGACCTTTTGGGTTGGCTGCTAAGCTGGAGTGTGCATACACAAAAGGTATTTCCTGGCCAAATAAATTTTTCTCTTTCCTATTGATGATGGTCGCAAGGCCTGCTGTCATGCTCAAAATAAGGAGAGAAAAAGCTAGCACCAGTGGACTACTCTTCACATTCAGGCAGACATATGGCTAAAGAATATGGTGCACCTATACATTTAGAAGCCTCTAAAATAATTTTAATTGTTCCTTTTTGAATTAGGTTAACTCAACTAAGCAAGAATTTATAGTCTCCTATCTGAATTTTACATAAGGAGCTAAATGAAGTCCTCAGGCTACTACACCTTACTAATTGGTATTTTGGGTCCTCCTTAGCCTCTGTGCTTCCTTCCAAGTTGTGCAGAAGTTACTTGGGTAATAGCTAGCTGCATCTATGGCATAAAGGAAGAACACGTTTATGAGGTAGAACCAGTAAAAAACAATGGTGCTTTTGCTTCACTTTTAAAATAGCCAGATTTAACCAGGCAGCTGCACTTATAGAACTGTGTTGAAATAAAAATGAGCTACAAAAAGAATGATAGCAAGTAATGTTTTGGAACTCTAAAAATTAAAAAAAAAACGAACAAAAAATACTATCTCAGATCAAATTATATGAATGTGGTCATTTCTTAGGATTCAGTGCCACAACAGTTACTAAGTCTGTTCAAATAGTTTGGGTAATATACCAAAATTATGTGAAGTTTACGGAAAAATTTGAGAAGAGCCTCTGAGTGTTTAATTTTTCACTGTACTATACCCTACCTCTTCAACAGACCAGAAAAGGGAAAGTGCCTACATCATGTTGGTCTCTAAATTTCTAGTTTCTTCCTCTTTAAGGCTGACTTCCATCAAACCTTATATATACCACATGAATATTCACAGATGTTCCTGTTGTTTCCTCTGCCCAAATGTAAGCTTGAGGGCAGACTCTCGTTGTATTAAATCATTGTATTCTCAATATTTAACAGAGTAGAGGTACTAAATAAATAGTTACTGATTATGTCACATCAAACAGAGAAGACAGCCAGCTACAGAATCAAACTGACCCTGGGAATCTAGTTGAGCTTCCCACCCAGCAGAGGCATTTTACCAGAGGGAAATTTCAGGCAGCCTCTAAAAGAAAAAAGAGGGTCACAGGCCATAGTGTTAGAGGGCCATTAACTCTAGAACCAGAGGGGCTAAAGCTACCCTCTAGGGATCTACACTGTGAGTATGTAAGTGCACACTGAGGAAACAGCCTGTAGGATGTGCTTTTCAATCATTTTTCAGTTGTGTCCAACTCTTTGTTGGAGGTTTTCTTAGGGAGGTTTTTCTTATATGCTATTTTCTATTTCATATGTATCCAATCAGAGATTATGATGTTTAGATAAAATGTAGCAAACTCTACTATAATTGATGGTAAAACAAACTTGTATATCAATCTTGAAAGGTCTTTTTTCCATTTTTTGCCTTTTATTCTTCCCTACTCTTAAATACTCTTGAAACAATCTGACTTAATTGGATCATTTACCAAACTTTCTGTAAACTTATTTTCCTTGTTACTGCTTCTTATTATTTAATAAGACAGTACTATGAATTTTTTCACCTTTTTCCTACTTAGCATTTTACAAGAAAGTTTATATTGTCTACCATATTTCTCCATGTGGCAAAATAGTTTCTAGATTCTTTTGGTCTCTCTGTTGTGGTTATTGATTTCCATTGGTTAAATGGTCTCAAAAAAACGGCAGTTATCTGTGCTAATGTCTTTGCCTTTATCTATTTCTTTTGGGGGGAATAAATAGCTTCTTTAAATAAACCAAACTATAAAATCAAATGTAATGGACTTCTCTACTAGTAGCAATGCAGTAATCCAGAACTATTTGGAGGGACATATGAGAAAGAACGCTATCTACATTCAGAGGAAGAACTGTGGGAAACGAAACACAGAAGAAAAACGACTGCTTGATCACATGGGTCGATGGGGAAATGACTGGGGAAGTAGACTCTAAATGATCACCCTAGTGCAAATATTAATAACATGGAAATAGGTCTTGATCAATGACACAGGTTAAACCCAGTGGAATTGCATGTCAGATATGGGAGGGGGTAAGGGGAGGGGAAGGAAAGAACATGGGTCTTGTAACTGTGGAAAAAGATTCTAAGTCATCTAATTAAATATAATTTTCAAAATAAATAGACCAAATTCGAGATATTTTCATTATATGCCACATCTTCTCATTTTCAGTCTTTTTTCTACTGTGGTATTGATTTTGTCTTTCACTATAAAGTCAATAAATCATATTGTCTTCCATATTGGCAAACATATATTTCCTATCTGCTATGGTATAATTAACTTAATTTTTTGTGAATGATCCAATAACCACCTTGTTCAATACCTCTCACACCTTTCTTCTTGAGGAAAATATTCATTATACATAGAAGAGCATAGTGTAGTATACAAGCCTTTGACCTCTTCCATTTCTTATTTCTGAGTTATGTTTTACATTTTCTACTGACTTTTTAAAGTCACTGAGTATTAAAATATATACCAAGTTAATTTGAAGGCCCTTAGTAAAATCTACCTAGAATTTTTCTTTCAGGGTCTAAAGTTAATTTTGGCCAATGGATGAAATTATCTGTTCAGTGGTCTTTTTTATAAATGTTTATCACAAATACTGCAATTGAAAATGAGCAAAAAAAGTTACAAATTTGCTGCCAATTCTACCAACTTTATTTGCCTCTCCAAGTAAAATTTGTGAACCATTTCGTGTCAAGGTTTCTGTCTTTTGGTTTCATTTATAGAGAGAATGAAAAGATTATTATGACCCAATTCCTCCAGTATAAGTCACATTTCAAGTAACCCACATATGTTTATGTATTTAATCCACACTATGTTTATAAATGATTTTTTTTAAATGTGACTGCAGTCTCTGCTCCTTTTTATCGCCCATTGCAATAAATGCAGAAAGTAATTCAGAATAGATGGCTATTTTGTATTTTTATGTGTTTCATGGGTTGTTATAACCAAAGAATTAACCAATAGTCAAGTTTCAGTTTTGCACTTAATCATGTTCCTAATCAAGATCCATTTTTGTTCAGGTTTTTAAATGTTAAGTTGTCTTAAATTGGGGAATGATAGTTGTTTTTTTTTTTTGCTCACACTCTCTATATACAATATTAAATGAATTTTGTCTCCCTTTGATGACAAAATCATCTTACTGAACTCACCAAGAAAATTTTGTCTGTGATGTACATTATTTTCCAAAGAAAGATGAGCATTTTCTAAATAAAAATAAGGAAGCCTTACCTCTAGCCAAATCTTCAACATTTTGGTCTGGTAAAGTCTCTATGACTAGTAGTCCATCTTGTGAGTCACTGACATCTATGATCTCTTTTGAATCCAAAAGACCATCCTTTTCTGAGATGTCCAAATTCTCATCAGGCTCTTCCACTTTAAGAACTTTAATTTCCATATTCTCTGGTGGCCTCTTGTTTTCCTCTGGTGCAAATGTATCCTCTTCATTCACTGCAAACTTTCTTCCTTGGACTCCTCTGGGTTCTATTTTTTGGTCTACAGGAAATACTAAAATTTCCATATTTTTATGCTGGTGTATTAGTGAGTCACAATATATGGTTCCAAATAACTTGTAGATTCACTTAACTTTGTTACTTTCCTCTTAAAATCAAATATTTGTAGTCATGCTACCCTCCCCTCAAATATACATATTTGTTGTTTATGCTTACTATAAGAAACAAATTTCTTCCTGGGAAAAGTCAGTATAGAGAGTAATCATATATTTGAACATATGGATTTCTCAGTATCTCCCTTAATATGCATATAATTTCATCTTTAGAAAATTGATAAATTTGTTTTGTTCTCTTAAGCATTCAGAATGATTAAAATTTTATTCCTGTGCTTACAAAGTAGTTATTTTTAGAAAATTGTTCCCTCTCCTAAAAGGTTAGTGGATTAAGAATAACTTGTTGAGGTCACTGTTTGTGCTTATCATCCATAACCAATGCTCAAAAATGAGCACAATAAGCTCAACTAGTGTATTTTCCTACTAATTAGTGGCTACACAATCAATTTATTTGGAAAAGTTTTAACTAGGTTGAAATTAATGTGATAGATTAGGGGGGAGTAACAGAGAAATGATCAGTGAATTTTAATAATTTTCTGATATTCCTGTTCCTCATGGCCACAGGTGATAAAGTAGTTGAATTGAATAATTATCTTCACACAGAAACTTTTATTCAAAGTATTCTTAAGAGGATATTATACTTACTATACCCTCAGTAATTCAGTTACTCTTATTGTACTTTTTAAATAAATAACTTCTGTCTTAGAATCAAAACAAAGAATTGACATTCAGAATCAATACTACATATATTGATTCTAAGATTAGAAGAGCAGGTAAGAGCTAGGCAATCGGAGTTAAATGACTTGCCCAAGGTCACACAACTAGAAAGTGTCTGAGGGCCCATTTGAACCCAGGTCCTTCTGACTCCGGGCTTGGCTCTCTATCCACTATGCTAGCTAGCTGCCTCAGTTACCCTTATTGTTGAGAACAATAACATGCTGGATATGTAGTGAGAATTCTGAGTCAACAGGTATGTTTGAGTCCTGACTCTGACACTAATTAGCTTTGTGACCTTAGGTAAATCATTCAGAATCATATATTTTAGAGGATCTAAGATGCAGAGCTAGGTCACTCCTTTCATTTTATAGATGGGAAAACTGAGGCTCAGAATAAGGAAATGGCCAAGAGATTATTGGCTTCTAAACTCACTGAGTCAGTTTTCATCTATAAAATGAGAATGATATTTGTACTGTTTTGCTGTGAAGAATGTATTTTCTAAAATTTAAAGTACTATGTATTATTCTCATTAATAATTAACCAACTGAATAAAACAAATCTTCCTCCTTTTGAGAGAGAAGTAGAGGGCTACTAGGGAAGAATATCATATATGCTATCAGAAAGGGCCAATATTTTTGCTTGTTTTGCTGAACTTTTTGTTATTGTAATGGAGGGTTTGATTTGTAAGAGTAAGGATGGTTTTGTTTTAAAAACAAAAGTCATCAATAAAACTTATTTTAAATAATAATACTCAATTGCCACTGAGATAAATGAAAAAAAATGAATTTTAAGTCAAATAAAAGGAAATGAAGAGATATTCTTAAGAATAGTGAAATTTCATGTGCTCCTATACAAATCAGGCTGATCTCATACCTAGGACAAAGGATACTAGAAAGGATATAACCACCTTTATCCATTCAACCTAATTCCAGAAGAAAAAAATTTTTACTTTACCTGTAAGAGGCACCCTAGAAATTTCTTCTGGAGGCTCAATAGCTGCTAATGGTACACTCTCTTCCACCAAAGGATGTTTGTACCTGACAAAATAGATCAGGTCTTGAATATCATCTAGCAGAGCAGACTCTTCATCAAACAAGTCTATCTCCTTCATGCCCAGTTCCTTGTTTTCTGCTGCTCTTGAATCTAACATTTTCTCCACCATATCAAGGATGTTTGACTCTGAAGAGCGAAAGACATCATCCAGGGCCTTTTCCATATTATATGCCAGGCTCTCCCTTTGAGCACGCTCTAGCTTCCTTTCCATGTCACGGAATGTGGATTCCATTTGCAGCATATTCTCAGACCCAAGGTACTTTTCTAACCTTTCTACTCGTTTTTCATCAAGAAAGCCCTTAATTATAGGCAACTGCTTTATCGTGTCACCATCTTCCGACTCTAAAGCATTTTTATAAGCAAGATTATCTTCAAGATCTATAAAATCAGATTGCTGATATGTTTGGCTTTCCTCCTCAGTGAAATTCTGTGAATGTTCAAGGTCCTCTTGGGAAAGCTCATCTGGCCAAGACTTTTCTGTGAAACTGAAGTCTATTTTGTTTTTCAGACCATCTTCTTTCTCAAAATAATTAGTTTCTTCAACCAAATCTTGAGCCTGATTTTTATCCTTGTCAAGAAATTCACTAAATGCATTTTTTTCATTTTCATTTTTCTCAAGGGGATTCTTCCCTTGCTCCTTTATAGATATTTTAACAGGTTCTCCATCCTTCTCAATTACTTCTTTGGGTGTAGTCTCAATTGACCCTTGCAAGCTGCCTATTCCCTGATTTTCCAAAATCATACTTGTTTTTTCTTTGGTGTTTTCCAAGGAATGCATCAGATTAGTGACTCCTGAAGTAGCTTTTCTCATTTGCACATCAACATCAAGCCTACTGCTCTGGCCACTAGCAGCAGCACTTATAGCATTTTCATCTTCTAACAAATCCTCAGAATTGGGGAAGTCATCATCCTCAGCTTCTGCCTTTTCTGTCTGGAAATCTGTTGTTCCTATAGTAAGGGGTTGGCCTACATTTTCTTTGAAATGAGTTGCTTCTCTCTCCTTAGGAATATCTTTGTCTTTATTTTGTGCACTCTCCATTTCTTTGTGATCATTAAGATTTTCATCTGGAGAGAATAATTTCATTACTTTGCTTCTATCTTTGGAGAATTGATCTTGAATTTCTCCTTCAGAAAGCTTGGTCTTTTCATCCAGCTGCTTGTTAATCTCAGTTTCCACATCTTTTTCCTGCTGGCTCAATATATTTCCTTCCAACTTAAGATTTTCTTCCACTTTTTCTCTTGGTAAATCAGTTTGATCTTCAGAAGAAATGTTGACTTGATATTGAGTTTTAAGCCCAGCTGGCTGTGTGGCTTGCTTTCCTTGAATCTTTTCTGAAAACATTTCCTGCTCTTGTTCATTTTCTGAAATATCTCTTATATCTACATTTCCTTTGGATGCATTTTGTTGTTCATCTTCTAACAGTGATTTAATATTTACAGATTTCTGTTCAGTATTTTTCTCTTTCATTTTCTTCCAAAGAGTTTTATGGACAGGATCACTCTCTAAGTTTTCATATAAAACTTTCTGTCCAGACTTTTCCTCATGGAGCTCCTCTTTTGTGATTTGGTGGACAATGGATTCTTTTAGGTCACCTTCCATAGGATTAAGTTTAAGGTCAATTTCAGGAATAGGACTTTTTATAGCACTGTCCTTATCTACCAATTCCATTCCATCCTTTGGAAATTCTTCCTTATATGACTGTATTTTCTCACTTTTTTCCTTAATTCCAGTAACTGTGGCAATTTCAAGGGTATCATCTAGGTTTTTGTCATGATTAGTTACAGGAACTTCTATAGTCAAAAAAGTGCTATCTTCTTCCCATTTGCCTGTTAAGACTTTTTCATTATCCTCCTCCTTTTCTTCATCTAAATCAGAGCCATCCAAATCTGTGGCATCTTCTTCACCTCCACCAACAATAGAGAAAATGGTATCTCCTAAGGTTTTCAATATATTTTTATCATTCTTTTCACCAGTCCTAGGTTGAACCACTTCATCAGTATCTTCTTCAGGAAACAGACTTTCACCTGTTGAATATTTCTCAACTACAGTATTCACTGATGTTTTCCTGTCTTCTCCATTTGAAAAAGTTAGTAATGGTGGTTCATCAAAGTTCTCTTTATCCTCTTCTTCAACTTTGGAATCGTCAACATCCAATTCCCCATCAAACTCATCTTCTAATGAAGTAACAAGCCTAGTTGTTTCATCATCAGATACAAGAGCATCTGCAGTTGAGCCAAATTTTGTTTTCAAATCCAAATTCATTTCCTTCTTCAAAAGTTTATAGGCATCAATCTCTTCCCAGTCCTTGGAAAGTTGTGAAGTATTAATGTTTTTGGCATTTTCGCTTTCGGGCACTTTTAATTTATCTTGCAGCATTTCTTCTAAGGGCTCAAGGGAGGGTTGGTTTCCATGAGGATTATCTACATGACTATTTACATGAACAGGGGGCATCTGTGTCTCAAACTCTTCCTCTAGATTCTTAGTGTTTTCAGAAGGTAAATTGTTTTCTTCTGAATTTGCAAGAACTTTGCTGTCCATTGCTGTTTCAGGCTCATCATCCTTGGATACTTCAGGAGGTTTTTCAATATTCAGCTTCTCAGGATTCTCCTCCTCCATTTCTTCTATAGGATTCTCAGAGCCTTCAATTCCTGAAGTGTTCAATTCATCTTCCCCTTTGCCCCTCAAAGTTTCTCCCAAAAATCCTAAAAGATCTTCAACATCATAATTATCAAAATCATCTGTTCCTCCATCAAAACAAACAAAATCTGTTTCCTGAAAGGAAAGAACAATGTTATTGTGCTATACCATCTTTTATAGAACTGCCATGCAATTAAAAGTGGGGTAGTAAAGTGGGATAGTTACAGCTCAAAGTGCTCATCCATACTCATCTGCAAAGATTCTGTCACAGGTCAATGCTACCAGCAACTCTAGAAAAATTAACTAATAGGAGCAAACTGCACTCTATCACTTTGGCCATCAGATACCTTCACCTAGCAAGAGGCCATGATGCCTTGGATTTACTGAAGACCAAGGCTTCCATCCCCAAACTCCTTCTCTTTCCCTCCTCTGAATCTACCAAATATGCAGTCACTTAAAGTCAGTTAATACTTTTGTAAGAATAGGGATTGATTGAATAAATCAATAAAGTTAACCTAACTTATTTAAAGTAAGAGACAGGGGCAGAGCTGGGTGGTTCAGTGTATTGAGAGCCAGGCCTTGAGACAGGAAGCCCTGGGTTTAAATCTGGCCTCAGGCACTTCCTAGCTATGTGACCCTGGGCAAGTCATTTAACCCCCTTTGCCTAGCCCTTTCTGCTCTTCTGCCTTAGAACCAATACTGAGTCTTGATTCCAAGACAGAAGGTAAGGGTTTTTAAATTAATTAAGAGATAAAATGCCATACCCCCATACCTTATCAAGGAAAGAACCCATTTTAATCAATGAATCACAGGCTTTTTTAGACTAAGCATGGGGGGGGGGGGGGAATCCTTGACCACTGGGCACAGACTGCCTGAGAAAATTGAGTAACATTCTGAGCAGCCTGTATAAAACCAGAGTGCTGGTTTAGAACTAGAAAGATTTGATCAAAAAGGGATAAAAGAGTATTTCAGCTAAATTCCTGAGAAGTAACTGATTTCTGGCAGAGAAACAGAGCCCTGGGACTTGGTCTTAAGTCTCTTCCCACCTCCTCCACCAGAGGAAGACATCATAAACTTCAGGGTCTGGAGAGCTTCCCATTTTCCCAGGACTGTTCTACCAGCAGTCCCAAATAAGCTGGCTCCAATGTCTCTGGGACCCAGTGGAGAGTGTCACACCTAAAGTCAAGAAGACTCACGTTCTTGAGTTCTGATCTACTTGCTTACTACTACCTGTGTCACTTAACCCTGTTTGTCTTGGGTTCTTCATCTGTAAACTGGGATCAAGAAGAGTATACATGACTGAAAAGACTGAACAACAATAACAAAAATTAGGAGCCAACCAAAGACTGGAGTCAAATTCAAAGCTCTCCCAAGATTCCTTGTTCTTTGTGTTTAAGCTGGCTTTCCCTGTAACGCTGTTCTATGAGGGAGTATACCACAAACTTGGTTTTGATTGTATTGTATTCCTCTTGGAATCAATACTTCATAGCAGTTCCAAGGCAGAAGAGTTAGGCAATCAGGGTTCTGTCATTTGCCTGGGGTCACACAGCCAGGGAGTGTCTGTGGCCACATTTGAACCCAGATGCTCCCAACTCCAAGTCTGGCTTTTTATCCTGAGCCACCTAGCTGCCTGACACAGACTTCTGAGGGAAGGAAACTGTTTGGTGACAAACAGTTGTCCCAGCATGGCAGGTTGATATATCACGTCTCAGTGAACACCCCTTTCTAAAGAATCACCAAATCTGGCTGACAATGGCTAACCCATGGCTATTGTAGACAGGATGTCAAGTGCCTGTGGCTGGAGGCGATCTTCCCCCAGGATGCTGCCACCCTACTCAAGTGGGAGGGACAATCATCGATTCAGAGAACATGTTTCCCGTCAATTGAAGCAAATCTACCAGTCAAGTCAACAAGCATTAAGCACCTACTATGTGCCAGACACTGTGTTAAGCACTAGGGACCCAAAGACAAAAGAGAGTCCCTGCCCTTAAGGAACTCAGTCTAATGTCCGAGACAATGTAAAAACCAGATATAAAAAGGATAAATTGGAGATAAGTCTCAAAAGGGAAGGCACTAAGATTAAGAAGGATTAAATTTTCTTGCAGAAAATGGGATATTGACTGAGACTTTAAGGAAACCAGGGATGCCAGAAAGCAGAGATGAGGCAAAAGAGAGGTCCAGATAGTTAAGGGAGAGCCAGTAAAAAGGCAAAGAGTGTGGAGATGGAGTTTTGAGAGCAAAGAACATCAAGAAGGCCAGCATCACTGAACTGCAGAATACACCGCAGGGAGTAAGGCATCAATAGGCTGGGAAAGTGGAAAGACAAGTTATGAAGGATGTAAAAACCAGAGACGACAAGGAGTCACTAGAGTTTATGGAATAGGTGACATGATCAGACTTGCACTTTAGAGAGATCAGTTTGACAGATGAATGAAGGATGGATTGAAGAGAAAAAGGCAAAGAAAATCACTACAAAGCTACTATAATACTGTAGGTATAAAGTGAGAAGGACCTACACTAACTATGGTAGTTGCTGTGTCAGAGAAAGGAGGGGAAGGGTAAGAGAAAAAAATAATTTTTAATGAACAACTCTAACAATTTACTTGCAAAAATGGGCCAATGTATGCCTTAAGATTAATGAGCTACAAAAAATACTGCATTCTTGACAAGGGTTTATACACAATAGTTAAGCTCCTCAAGGGAGAGGTAGTAGTTGCACTTTGTTTTTGTATCCCCAATACCTAGCAAAGTGCCCAACACCTAGAAAACACAATATAAGCTTGTTGAATTGAACTGGAATTTCAAGTGTGAAGGAAAGGGCCCATAGGCTACCTATCTTGCTGCCTGAAAATCTTTTATATTTCTAAAATTATATCTTACATATCATTGTTTTTAAATTTTTCTCTCTAGTACAATGGTACAAATTAAAATTTGATTCAAAGATTTCTGGATTTTTTTTTTTACTTCCAAGCTGAAAATAACTACCATAGCATTTTAAAACCTACTTAGTAAAAATGGATGCTCTACTTAATAATTTGAAATTAAGAACAACAAAAAAATTCTCATTACTTACATCTGTTGGTAGTTCCTGTTCTTGTTCAGAATATTGATGATTTACTTCAATTAAATCCTTTGGAAAGTATCCAAAAACACTGCCAACCTGTCCAAAAGAATAAACAAAAAGGATAAAATATTGAACTTTTAGTAGTAACAAAATCTGTCAAAATTTTTATAGGATCTCTAATAGGAATGTTTTACATGCTATTTAGAACATTATTTTTTATTTAAGAGAGACTCAGACTGTCATTAATGTTTTTTATTAATGAAGATGAGCACAAGTCAGTTCTGAAGCAGATTTTCAACTACCTCTATTATAGTAGGTGGGGTTGCTATTACATGTTTAGACTCATGATGCATGAAATGTATTCTTATTAGAAACATTGTTTGAAAGACAAAAAAACCCCAAATACTAATATGACAATAATGTATTTTATATTTATATATAAAACTACTCATTACATAAACACAGTGTTTACAGTCTTCCTAATCATGAAACAGCAACCACAGGAAATAAAAATTAAGAAATGCAAAATTTCTGACATGTTATCTTCAAAATATCAAAATAGAAGCTAATTACTCCTTGATATAAATAGCCTTAAAAAAACAAGAATTCATAACCAACTAATTCATAACCAGTTTCTATTCCAAAATTAATTTCTTTCCCAAGAAAACCTGTGAACCATAGCACTGTCATAATCCACCTTGATGCACTGTAAAGACATGTGTCTTTTCCACAGTGATATAAGTATCTTTAAGTGGTTACATAAAAAGAGTATCTATCATAAGTAGCATATAGCTAAAGGTTATATGTGTGTATATAGATACAAATAGACAGACATATATTTAATTTGTTGGTTACATTAAAATCCCCTCACTCCACTCCCTTTCCTGCCCCAGAGAAGGTATAAACCAATAAAAAATTCTGTATATATATTAAATTGTGTCTTTCACATTTCTATCAGTTCTTTTTCTGAAGATGGATATTCACAAATTATTCTTCAAATATTAATTCTATAGCTACATATAATGTTCTCTTGGTTCTACTCTTTTTAGTCTTCATAATTTCATGTAGGTCTTTTCAATTAAAAAAGCTATTCTGCTCAATCATTTCATAGGAAGCAGTAGTATTCCATCATAATCATAATCACAACTCATTCTGTTCATCCCCATCAATGGATGGACATGCCCTCAATTTCTAGTTCTTTGCCACCATAAATAAAGTTGCCATTAAATATTTTGGAATATATAGATATACGGGTACTCACACACACACACACACACACACACACACAAAAAGAGGAAATAAAATATCTTATCACTAGGTAAATATTTCACAGTGATAATCTCATTAGTAATATCTGACAACTGCCTAAAAGTAAATAATTACTCCTAGAATGTTGTTAGGAAGATTAGATATAATAAAAAAAAAACTGACAGATATGCCATTAAAGTCAGAGTTTCTAACATATCCCCCAAATGGCTTCAGAATGTCTAAAAAAAGAGGTTCCAAGCACCATTCTAAAAATTTTTTAAAGGAGAACCTGTATTTTCTGAAAGAACAATAATTGTCAAATGAAGAAGAGGCTAAGACAATAAAAACAATTGGAAAGAGCTCAGAAGTAGGAATTAAGATACATGTTTTCTAATTCCAGTTCTTCCACTAAATAACTTCCATTGACTTGTGCCCATAGACAATCACTTAAGGAAAACTAAAGCCCAGAGTGGGATTCTGCCAAAGAGAATGACTGGATAGGTCTCTATACTTTTCAGTTTTATATCTCTATATCGTAGGGAAAAGTAAATTTCACTTGTCCATGTAAACAAGCTTTAATGAGAATGAGAAAAATAAGCAAAGAGGAAGTATTTCTTGAAAAAAAAGTTCTTAAACAAAGAGAGTATTTATTATTTTCCACTTAAGCAATAAATATGGAGATTAGCAAACCCTATATTTACACACTGGGTGGTAACACCTTCTCTCAAGAATACCAAATGGAATTAGAGAGAAGATATATCATTTTGCTACAATAGGAAAAAAATAATGCTTAAGTCAGTAAGTCAATAAACATTTATTAATGTGTCTATCATTTTGTGTCTATCACTGTGCTAAATGCTATGGATACAAAGAAAGTCAAAACACACACACACACACACACACACACACACACACACACACACACACTCTGCTCTCAAGGAACCCAAGTAAACAACAACATATGCAAACAGGCTCTGGACAGAATAAAATGAAGGCAACAATAGAGGGAAGGCATACAATTTAGCACAAGCTACTGTTAGATGAAAGGGTGGGTGTGGGAAAATGTGCAGCTATGTTTATAGGTACCACAGACTCTGAGTTTCTCTCAACTGCCAACACTTTTTTCTTTCCAAAGCTATACTAGAAATAGAAAGTTTTCCTTAATAGAGATTACAAGGCATGTTCTAAGGCAAACTCTAGGCAATTAAGCATGACTCAAGTTGCTCTATTAATTATTAAGCAGCAAAACAGTGGGTCAGTAGCATTTGGGGTTCTCTTGGTAAAGATACTGGAGTGATTTGCCATTTCCTTCTCCAGTTCATTTTACAGGTGAGGAAACTGAGGCAAACAGGGTTACATGACTTGCCCAGGATCTTACTTCTAATAAATGTCTGGGGATGGATCTGAACTCAGGTCTTCCTGACTCTAGGTCCAGTACTGTATTCACTCCATCCACTGTCACTTGGCTGCCCTTGCTATGCACTAACTGGCACTAAAAATACTTATTCATTGTTCTTATTAAGCATCTATTATGCTGAGGTTGGGAGCTAGGTATTGTGATGGATATTGTGCTGGGCCTGGAGTCAAGAAGACCTGAGTTCAGATCCACCCTCAGATACTTGTTAGCTGTATGACTCTGGGCAAATTAACTTAATTCTCTTTCCCACAGTTTACTCCTCTGTAAAATGAACTGGAGAAGGAAAGAAAAACCACTCTAGTATTTTTTGCCAAGAAAACCCCAAATGGGGTTGCAAAGGGTCAGACATGATTGATAACAATAAAAACATCTTGAAATGGCTATATATGGGTTATAAAAATATAAAATATGTCTTACTTTCTAATATAGCCAACGAGACAAGATACATACACAAATAAACTACATAAGGTACTAGATGACAAACAGCAAACAAGTTTGGGGTTAGAAAATCAAGAAAGGCTTCATGGATAAGATGGGGTTGGCACTTGTCCTCAATCTACTAAACAGCAGAGTAATACTACATTATAGAACACTTCTTCTTAAGGAATTTCTTCCTTTGTGAGTCTTTTAAATAGAATAGATTTTTATTCATATCAGATATTTTAACTGTATTATTCCCTAGAATTTGGATGTTAGATTGGAGGCTATATGTCAAGATCCTAGACACAGCATTCTGTTTTTTAAAAATTATACTACTGCTTCCTGAAGGGATTTTTTTCTTACATAATTTTTTCAAGTTTTAAATTTTTTGAGAGTAGGGAGTACACCTTTCTTAGAACACTTACCACAAATACTAAGAACACTTTCAACATGGAGCAAATATTAAGCTCCCAACCCACCACACATTAAAAAAATAAACAAAAGGATAAATCATAAGCATTCCTTTCAGTCACACAGTCACACATCTCTTTCTGATAATTTCCCCAAATTAATTTTTTAAAAATATATATCTGCATTTTGACAGATTAGTATCAGGTCAACTGAACCAAACTAGTAAAATGTGTAGCTGTGAACAGTCTAGCAAAAAGACAATTAGATGAGATGAGGCAAGAGAAGAGGAAGGAGAATGAGTGATGGTGGAAGAGGGGAAAAAATGGCTGAAAAGGAGCTAATTACAACAGAATCCAATAAAAAGTCCTTATAAGAGGAAAAAACAACACAGAGAAACATAGTAAAAGCCTAATTTTCCTTCTTCCCTGTCCCTAACCCCCCCCCCCATTTTAATGATGTTGAAGGCTCTCCAATGACATAACCTATTAACAACCCAGAAAACTACATACCACAAGTTCCCAGGTGTCCACTAGACATTTCATAAACAAATGTTAGCTAACTCACTATAAAAGAAAATGCAACATCAAGAATCAACTACTTAAACTTGCATATCCTGAAACCCTATAATAGTCTTACCTTCTTAAATTAGAGGAAAAAAAATTAATATTTCTGTCAAATTTAAACTACATGGGAATGTCACTTGTCAGTGCAACAAAGGGTTACTTACAAGTTTTTACCACCTCAACCTTACATTTCCTGAATTTCATGGATTACAAGAACCTAGACTCAGTGTTGCACATTTGCCAGAAACAAACAAACAAAAAAAAAAACAAGAATCTCAAGGAAAAAAACATCGTGATTGAAAGACAGTAGTATGGGGCTGCAGCTAAGTAGCTCAATGGATTGAAAGCCAGGCCTGGACAGGTGAGATCCTAGAGTCAAATCTGGCCTCAGATACTTCCAATCTGTTTGACTCTAGGCAAGTCACTTGCCTAGCCCTTACCATTCTTCTGGTTCCTTGGATCAAATACACAGACACAGTATTGACTTTAAAACAGAAGTTAAGAGTTTAAAAAAAAAAGACAATGATACAATGAAATAATGGGAGAAACAAAAAAAGAATATATTACTTACACTTCCAGCCCAAAGTTCAGGTAATGTTCCTACTAATTTGTAATAGACATACACAGCTTCCCCTTCTTTAAAATTTACAAAGCGGCAATCTGGACCAGTGAAATCCTCTAGAGCTCTACCCCGATACATTAGCACTGTAAAGAAGAAAGATACATTTCAAACAACACAATTAATCCTTCCCATTTCTATTTGCATTTATAACCTCTTTAGAATATCCAAACACTTTGAAGATGTGAATTGTTTTCCAATTATTTGTCTTAAGTTTTTTTTGTTTGATTTTAATCATTCATTTTAATCATTAATAGGTGAATTGGTTGATACCGATTCTATGGAAGGATGGCAATGAAACCTAGAGAAATTAAAGTGATTTGGACAGAACCCTTAGCTCCCTGTATAATAACTTAATTACCAGGCTTCTCCACTTTATGTTTATAAAAATATCCATTTCACAGGTAGATAAACTGAAGTATAATAATTGGCCAAGTGACTTTACCAAGACCACACAAAGAGTTGGTGACTGAGCTGTGATGAGAACCTAAGAGTCCCAAGGGATAATTATCTTAAATTAAATAAGAGAAGGTGGCATAAGTATATATGGACAAAATTTTCTACAAAATATCTACAGACTAAAAAAAACTCAACATTGTCGGTAGACACTAAGGAGAAATTTAGAAACGAGAGATCAGAGTATTATATAGATTTAGAGCTGAAAGAGACTTCAAAGTCTCTTAGTAAAAGTCTCTCAACGTCAAACTTATAGGACACTCCATCATTTTCCAGGTAAACTGAGACCTAGAGAGGTTGCTATTTGCCTACATATAGTCACAGAGAGTCTAAGTGTTGGACACAGGACTTGTCATAAATTGCCTTAACACTGAGCACCCTGAAGGACTTAAATCAAGGAGAAACTCAGATCTGAATTAGTGTTTTTATCAGTCACATTTATATGTATGTGTATACACACACACACACACACACACACACACACAGAAATAGACTGAATCAGGAAGACCTAGGATCAAATTCCATCTGTAGAATACTGGCTGTATGACTCTGGGCAAGTAAGTCACTTTTCAGAGTCCCAAATAACTCTTTAAGACTGCAGAATACTTTCTAATCTACCTTGGTAAAGGGCGTAAAATCATAGGTGATAAAAAAAGGGGGAAAAAAACTCCAAACCTAAATTTAAAATACAGACATTTTCCCTCAGTATCAAAAAGAGTCCAAAAATGTACACAGTGGTTAAAGGGAAAGGGAGAAGGGGGCAGTGGAAAACAATATTCCTTTCCTAAGCAAAGAAATCATTAAAGTTCTATATAAATTAATTCCCAACTATCCTTTGGAATGAGATGTATATGTTATAAGATCTGTTCCAAAGAAGTCTCTTGAAAAAAAAGAAAGTAATGAAAGTTTCAATGTGTTGCTAATATCCCTACGTTAACTTTTAGCAATCTGTTGACACAAGTCAAAGTCTTTTAGTTGTATATTGATTTGGCTAGATTTTCTTCCGGAAATATGATTCCTGTATTTCAAGTTATGAGAATTTATTTTTTTTTAAAGCACTTGTGTATGAGGAATGGATGATGACACTCAGCCTTTTCTGAATGTTTTATTTATCCTTGAATATTAAAAAAAAATAAGTTACTTCTCTTCTGGCACTTATGTTAGCCAGTTAAAAAAATTGTGTTGTCAGACAAAAGATATCTACAAATGATGGGTAATAGTGGAATATTTGGGGATTAAAAAAAAAGTGGATGAAACCAGAATTGTAATATTGGTGTATTGTTTTTTTGATCTTCAAAATTACTTATAACTATTCCACTCCCCCTTACAGCCAGTAAAGGGATTTATAAAAGTCAGAAACCCCGTTTTAACTGCTCCAACTTCCTTGCCAATAAAATGGGACATCCCAAGAGTCCAGCATGAATGTTTTGGTCTCAAGAGTGAAAGCTATGACCTCCCTAGTGTGCCGTGCTGGAAAGAGAAATGATCCACGCAAGGACAAGATTCAGAGGTCAAGGATGACCAACGTTACCAATAATAATGTGATGTGTGTGTGTGTGTGTGTAGGTGATTTGGGCTTTTCCTTTCCTAAACCAAAAACACTTTTCAAAAAGACAGCTAACTAGCAAACAATTCCAGTAGGACTTAGCGAGAGGGCGGAGAAAGCAGCCCATGAGACTGCTTTAAACCTAGCAACCCATCTGGTTCCACAAATGCAGCAGAGGAGGTCTTTACAACAGTGTTGGGGCTCGAAAGCACTTTCTCCCAGACTAAAGAAAAAACATCAACCTTCGAAAACCGACAAAGCCCAAAGGGGATTAAAATGTTATGTTTCTTCACCTCCTAGAACGGAAGGGGAGGACAGGAAGAGGGTGACCCCAGGACCCATGCCGGTAGTTCGGCCCAGGGCGAGGGTACATCTCTCCTGCTCTCCCCTCTCACGATTAGGGGGTAAAAAAAAAACTTGCAACAAGTGGAAGAAGCCGGCGAGCTCGGATGCCGCGGTGGCAGGCTGAGGCGGAGCTGCGGAGACGCCCAGACCCAGGAGCAGAAAAACCGGGGGAGGGGGAGGGGGGACTCTCTTCGGCTTTTTGAAGCCTGAGCTGTTCCCAGGCACCAACTCGGCCTCCGGTCTCCAGCTCCTAAGGGGCACAGACCTCGGGAGCAGGCAGCTTGTCTTCCCCCAGCCATGCAACTCCGCGTATCCCCCCCACTCCTCCTTGTCTCTCCCGCCCCCGTCCCCCGTGGGCCCGGGCACCCACTCACTGCTGCACTCCTCGTCGGCGCAACGTTTCAGCTCCGCGAAGCGCCGGTCCCCGCTTCGATTCGCTTGACCCAGTTGCGGCCCAGAAAAGAAGAGCAGAACGAGAAGGCAGAAGGGCAGGAGCTGCGCTGCAGCCATGTTGGCGGGGCTGGGGCTGGGAATGGAGCTGGTGGGGGGAGAGGGGTGGGAGGAGGCCCCAGGCGCGGAGGACGGCGATGGTGAGGCGGAGGGGAGGAGAGAAGAGAAGGCGGGGGCGAGCGGCGAGGTTGGGACCCGGGTTTGGGGCGGAGGGAGAGCATGAGCAGTGCCAAGGAGACACGTCAGCCGCGCTGGGGATGGAAAAGGATGGGAAGGGAGGGCTGGGGGAAGAGGAAAGGAGGAACCGGAGACCCAGCTGCATCTCTCAGGCCTAGGCGAGGGGCGGGGAAATGCAAGGGAGACCCCGCCACCTGGCCATTATTCCGTCATCCTCTGCTTGCCCTATCCGCTGCTCCCATTCTGCTCCCTTTGTGCTGCGGACCGCTTTCCCTACTCCTAAGTGCTGGACACCTCTATCCTAGCGTGGATTCCCATAGCAGCCCTTCCTTGAACTGGGTCGGGCTGCATTCGTATCCTCCTCCCTGCCATTTATGGTCCATCTTGGCCTTTCCCCTTCCACTGTCTCTTGTCCTGACCATTAAGTGTCATTCTTGCCTTCACTAGCTCCACAGTCCCTCCCTTTTAACTTTGAACCCCTACCCCTACCCCACACCTCCCGGGACATCCTATAGTGCAGCACCAGATAACGAAAAGAAAGAGAGATTTTGGAGGATCTGGGGCCAGTCTGGAAAATGAGATATGATGGAGAGGAGGAATGGAGCTTCTCGCTACCAAAGAGGGGTTTTACAATCAAGAGAAGTATAAGATAATGAGATGAGTTTGAGTAATCATTTTCACCCAGACCTCTAAATTAGACTTGTACCTCAATTTTTACCTCTGTTAATCTACTGTAATTTTGTAGTAGAGTTAATATTGTATAGATACTATACTTATAAAGGGGATAGTGACCCCCAGAGGAAGGATTTCACTATTCTTGGTAGACATGTGTATACATATACATGTATTTACACAAAGAGTTATGCACATATATTACACAATCAATTCTTATGTGCTAGAAAGACGACATCTGTGATGTGACTACATTTAGAACTAGAACATGGTTTGCATCTGACCTTAGCTACTAACTGTCTTAACTTTGAGCACGTCACTTAAACTCCAGGGCTGTTTCCACATCTGTAAAATGAGGGAATTGAATTAAACGATTTCTGAAGTACTTTCCAATTTGGAAATTGTGATGTTCCTGTCATCTTTGAGGCCCTCTTCCAGCTATGAATCCTATGATTTCACTATCTTTTCTATCACTAGTTTTAATGATTCTAAGTCTTAAAGGGGGAGGACAGATAATATTAGTAAAAAGTACCATCATTTTGAAACACATCTAAAAGAAACCCTTAAAGAAACCAATGCTTTAATAACATCCCTTTCTTATACTGATATAAGTAACTTGTTAGAGTATGTGTATTTACATAAGTATCTATGACTCATAGCAGTTCTAAGAACACGTGTACTATTGACTTATGGTGAAAGTCTGGCAAATCTTCAGAAATGTGGCATATAGCTTAACTTTTAGACAAACAATTGGCATCACCAAATTATATTTAGAAGTCATTTATTTTGAACTTGTAATTAATTTTCCCCTACAAATAATGTTACAAATAGTGATTAATCCTTAACAGAGCCCTGAAAACTCTGTAAGCCTCTGAAAGCCTCTGAAAACTATAACTTTATTAAGGGGTTAAGAGAGACTGTACACATACAATGAAAACAGAAAATAATTCAATCCAAATATTAGGCATTT
Organism: Monodelphis domestica; assembly: GCF_027887165.1. Lineage (NCBI taxonomy): Eukaryota > Metazoa > Chordata > Mammalia > Didelphimorphia > Didelphidae > Monodelphis > Monodelphis domestica. The sequence continues at coordinate 132,355,854 of NC_077228.1, read as the reverse complement.
TATGAGCAAAATATTATAGCAGACACTAAAGATAAAGGAAGATTAGATACAAGTTCCATTCTCAAAAAGTTTGTAAATCTAATAAGAAGGAGGACCAAAACCAAATTAACTTCAAATAAGACTGAAATGAGGAAGTTTGCATGTAAAAGTAGAAAAAGCATTGATTCTGGAGTCAGAGAAATAGGGTTTATATCTCACATGTAAGATTAAAAATTAATATAAAATAACTCCAAGTATTATATTTTATATGATTTATTAATAATCACTTGAAATAAAGGAAAAGAATAACCTGAGTACAGTTTCCCAGACCTCGAAAGTAAGAGCAGAGCAAGAAAGGACAGGGTTAACAGAAACTTTATCTACAAAATGTAAGGACATTATATGAGGACAAAAAGGGGATTCTGGGAAATAAAGTTGAAGGGTACAGAAATTCTAATTGTACAATCCCCCTGTGTTTCTTTGAGAGAGAAGTCTCCCCAATGGATCATTTAAACATAACCAAATTAAAAGAATTTTAAGTAGAGGTATATACAATATTGCAATTTCTAAAGGGAAATTACAGTTTTGGGGGATGAGGGAAGTAAAAAGAAAAAACCAATGATTGACCAAAAGAAACCCAAACCAATTTGGGGGCAGTTCCCTTTGTCAAAGAGTGTACATTCAAAATAAATGCATTCAACCCCTCTCCACAGTTCAAAATCACCACAGCCCAAAGTTAATTCCTGATCTTTTGGGCAGTCTGTGGTTCCTGCAGGTATCTTCATGGTGCCTTCTCCAAACAGTTCACTTTCTGGGTTTGGGGAGGTAGCAAGTTTCTTATCCTAAAATTACTCTCAGAAGAATTTAAATTTTGCATTAAAGGATAATAACACAATCTTTCCTCAGGAGGGTGTTGACAAACACATGGCTCACTCAGAGATACATGGCAAGTTATGAGGTCTATGAATCAATTGGCAAAAGAAAATAAAAAACCTCAAAAAATCCCAAATAAAAGAGAAAAAAAGTAACTTCTGTATGAAATATAAAATATCAGTGTCTTATGTATAAAAATTCTAAGTAAGGAAAAATAAACCTATAACAGGTCCTTGAATCAGGGCCCTATTAAAGTGATTTATGTCCCATAAGCCTGTATTAGCAATTATGCCCTTACTCAATCAGCAGGAAAGACTACAGAAGGTTTCCACACTATAAAAAACAGAAAAGGGACTAAATTTTAGCAGCAAATAGGAAATAGCATTCCCTAGTCTCATTTTCCCTTTCATCTCAGGGCTAGGGGAGCCAGGATGGCAGCCAAAATAAGGTACTTGGTAGAAGTGTAGCACAGGGAAGACCTGTGTCTGACAGATGTTAAACAGTCACAACCTCAAACCTCAAACAAATCCAAGTCCCCTGTCTTGGCTCAGAATCTCATCAATCATACAAGGATTGGTTGGTCTCCTTGACCTTGTACTTCTTGGCACTGTGTAGGGCTCTTATGTGTTCTCTTCTCCTGGAATCAGACACAATTATTAATCACAGTTCCAAAATTTTTAAACAATGAATGGCAGGTTTCCATAGTCTAAAGCTTTGCATTGACATTAGGACTAATAGACTAATAAACATTATAAGCTTTCCCTAGTGCAAAATCAAAAAACTCATTAATACTGGTAACATGTGCTTAAAGAATAAAAAAATGAGAAGAAAAAAAGAAAACTCAAATACTATATTGCACATACAAGGGAAAGCAATAATAAAAATGTTTTTAAAAGAAAAATATATAGCTTACAATCAGTGACACACTGTGTCAGCCAAGGAGAGGCAGAATACAAAGGTTTCTCACCCCCAAATGAGATCCATTTCCTTTTTAACTTGGTCATAATCCACAATGTGAGTGTAAATGATTTTCACCAAGTAACAGCTTTATAAAAACAGTAGTATAGCAGATAATACACATCCAACGAAATACCAAAATTCACAAAATCCACAATAGCCTAGTTAATGACAATAGCAAGCAAACCTTCTATTATTAGGATTCACATGAGTCTCTATATAGCCACCTGCTGTGTCACATTTTAAAACCCTATTAACTCATTGACACTTGTCACAAGTTTTCCAGATGTAGACAATCCTGCAACCTTGGCTAAGATATTGCTAACAAAGTCTATTACTGCCAATATTCTAAAATTTGGCAGGAGAAATGAGAAAAAACCTCTGTACTGCTGATGAAAACCTTTTGGGTCTAAAATTTCACCAAGAATTTAGGTCATTCTGGTGGAAGGGTAGAATAAGCTGAATATATAGAAACCATCCACATAATTGACCACATCAACAAGCAAACCAACAAGAACCACATGATTATCTCAATAGACGCAGAAAAAGCCTTTGATAAAATACAACACCCATTCCTATTAAAAACACTAAAAAGCATAGGAATAGAAGGGTCGTTCCTAAAAATAATAAACAGTATATATCTAAAACCATCAGCTAATATCATCTGCAATGGGGATAAACTAGATGCATTCCCAGTAAGATCAGGAGTGAAACAAGGATGCCCATTATCACCTCTACTATTTGACATTGTACTAGAAACACTAGCAGTAGCAATTAGAGAAGAAAAAGAAATTGAAGGCATCAAAATAGGCAAGGAGGAGACCGAGTTATCACTCTTTGCAGATGACATGATAGTCTACTTAAAGAATCCTAGAGATTCAACCAAAAAGCTAATTGAAATAATGAACAACTTTAGCAAAGTTGCAGGATACAAAATAAAACCACATAAGTCATCAGCTTTTCTATATATCTCCAACACAGCTCAGCAGCAAAAACTAGAAAGAGAAATCCCATTCAAAATCACCTTAGAAAAAATAAAATACCTAGGAATCTACCTCCCGAGACAAACACAGGGAACTATATGAACACAACTACAAAACACTCTCCACACAACTAAAACTAGACTTGAACAATTGGAAAAACATTAACTGCTCATGGATAGGACGAGCCAATATAATAAAAATGACCATCCTACCCAACTTATTTATCTATTTAGTGCCATATTCATTGAACTCCCAAAATATTTCTTTACTGATTTAGAAAAAAACATAACAAAATTCATCTGGAATAACAAAAGATCAAGGATATCAAGGGAAATAATGGAAAAAAAAACACATATGAAGGGGGCCTTGCAGACCCAGACCTTAAACTATATTACAAAGCAGCAGTCATCAAAATAATTTGGTACTGGCTAAGAGACAGAAAGGAAGATCAGTGGAATAGACTGGGGGAAAGAGACCTTAGCAAGACAGTATACGATAAACCCAAAGATCCCAGCTTTTGGGACAAAAATCCACTATTCGATAAAAACTGCTGGGAAAACTGGAAGACAGTGTGGGAGAGATTAGGTTTGGATCAACACCTCACACCCTACACCAAGATAAATTCAAAATGGGTGAATTACTTAAACATAAAGAAGGAAACCATAAGTAAATTGGGTAAACACAGAATAGTATACATGTCAGACCTATGGGAGGGCAAAGACTTTAAAACCAAGCAAGACATAGAAAGAATCACAAAATATAAAATAAATAATTTTGACTACATCAAATTAAAAAGCTTTAGTACAAACAAAACCAATGTAACTAAAATCAGAAGGAAAATAACAAATTGGGAAAAAATCTTCATAGAAACCTCTGACAAAGGTTTAATTACTCATATTTATAAAGAGCTAAATCAATTGTACAAAAAATCAAGCCATTCTTCAATTGATAAATGGGCAAGGGACATGAACAGGTAGTTCTCAGCACAGCTATGAATAGTTTTGTGCATGTCTTTTTCCTTATTATCTCTGGGGTACAAACTCAGCAGTGCTATGACTGGATCAAAGGGCAGACAGTCTTTTAATGCCCTTTGGGAATAGTTCCAAATTGCCCTCCAGAATGGTTGGATCAATTTACAACTCCATCAGCAATGCATTAACGTCCCAAATTTGCCACAACCCCTCCAGTATTCATTACTTTCCATTGCTGTCATGTTAGCCAATCTGCTAGGTGTGAGGTGATAGGTCAGATGTATTTTGATTTGCATTTCTCTGATTACAAGAGATTTAGAACACTTTTTCATGTGCTTATTAAGAGTTTTGATTTCTTTAACTGAAAATTGCCTATTCATGTCCCTTGCCCATTATCAATTGGAGAATGGCTTGATTTTTTGTACAATTGGTTTAGCTCTTTATAAATTTGAGTAATTAGACCTTTGTCAGAAGATTTAGTAATGAAGATTGTTTCTCAATTTGTTGCTTCCCTTCTAATTTTGGATGCATTAGTTTTGTTTGTACAAAGACTTTTTAATTTGATGTAATCAAAATTCTTGAGTTTATATTTTATGATTTTTTTCTAGCTCTTGTTTGGTTTTAAAGTCTTTCATTTCCCAAAGATCTGACAAGTATACTATTCTGTTTTCACCTAATTTGCTTATAGTTTCCTTCTTTATATTCAGGTCATTCATCCATTCTGAGTTTATCTTGGTGTAGGGTATGAGATGTTGATCCAAACCTAATCTCTCCCATACTGTCTTCCAATTTTCCCAGCAGTTTTTATCAAATAGTGGGGTTTGGTCCCCCAAACTGGGATCATTGGGCTTATCATAGACTGTCTTGGTGAGGTCACTTACCCAAAGTCTATTCCACTGATCCTCCTTTCTGACTCTTAGCCAATACCAAATTGTTTTGATGATGACTGCTTTATAGAATAGTTTGAGATCTGGGACTGCAAGTCCTCCTTCCTTTACATTTTTTTTCATGATTTCCCTGGATCCTTGATCTTTTGTTTTTCCAAATGAACTTTGTTATGTTTTTTTCTGATTCAGTAAAAAAGTTTTTTTTGGTAGTTCAATGGGTATGGCACTAAATAAGTAAATTAATTTGAGCAGGATTGTCATTTTTATTATGTTAGCCTGTCCTACCCATGAGCAGTAAATGTTTTTCCAATTGTTTAGATCTAGTTTTAATAGTGTGGAGAGTGTTTTGTAGTTGTGTTCATATAGTTCCTGTGTTTGTCTCAGCCGATAGATTCACCAAGTATTTTATATTACCTAGGGTGATTTTAAATGGAATTTCCCTTTCTAATTCTTAATGCTGAAATAGGTTGGAGACATATAGAAATGCTTATGTCTTATGTGGGTTTATTTTGTATCCTACTACTTTGCTAAAGTTATTTCCACTAGCTTTTTATTGATTCTCTAGGATTCTTTAAGTAAATCATCATATCATCCACAAAGAGTGACAGCTTGGTCTCCTCATTGTCAATTTTAATATCTTCAATTTCTTTTTCTTATCTAATTGCTACTGCTATTGTTTCTAGTACAATGTTAAATAATAAAGGTGATAATGGGCATCCTTGTTTCTCTCCTGATCTTCTTTGGAAGCCTTCTAGTTTATCCCCATTGCAGATGATGTTTGCTAATGGTTTTAGATATATACTGTTATTTTTAGGAAAGGCCCTTCTATCCCTATACTGTCTAGTGTTTTCAATAGAAATGGGTGTTGTATTTTATCAAAGGCTTTTTCTGCATCTATTGAGATAATTATGTGATTTTTGTCAGTTTACTTGTTAAAATGGTCAATTATGTGGATGGTTTTCCTAACATTGAACCATTTTTGCATTCCTGGTATGAATCTTACCTGGTCATAGTGAATAATCCTTGTGATGACTTGCTGGAATCTTTTTGCTAGTATCCTATTTAAGATTTTTGCATCTATATTCATTAGGGAGATTGGTCTATAGTTTTCTTTCTCTGTTTTTGACCTGCCTGAATTTGAGATCAATACCATATTTGTGTCGTAAAATGAATTTGGTAGAACAACTCCTTTGCTTATTCTGTCAAATAGTTTGTATAATATTGGGATTAGTTGTTCTTTGAATGTTTGATAGAATTAATTTGTAAATCCATCTGAACCTGGGGATTTTTTCTTAGGGAGTTCTTTGATGGCTTGTTCAATTTCTTTTTCCGATATGGGGATTACCTCAACAATGAGGTAATCTATTTCTTCCTCTGTTAGTCTAGGCAATTTATATTTTTGTAAGTATTCATCCATATCACCTAGATTGCCATATTTGTTGCCATATAATAGTTTTTAATGATTGCCTTAATTTCCTCTTCATTAGAGGTGAGGTCTCCCTTTTCATCTTGGATACTGTCAATTTGGTTTTCTTCTTTCCTTTTTTAAATTAGACTGACCAGTACTTTGTCTACTTTATTTGTTTTTTCAAAGTAACAGCTTCTAGTCTTATTTATTAAATCAATAGTTCTTTGAATTTCAACTTTATTATTTTCTTCTTTGATTTTTAGGATCTCTAATTTAGTCTTCATCTGAGGATTTTTAATTTGTTCACTTTCTATTTTTTTAATTTGCATGCACAATTCATTGACCTCTACCCTCCCTAATTCGTTAATATATGAACTCAAGGTTATAAATTTCCCCCTGAGTACTGCTTTGGCTGCATCCCATAGGTTTGAAAGGATGTCTCATCATTGTCATTTTCTTCAATGAAATTATTGTTTCTATGATTTGATCTTTGACTAACCAGTTTTGGAGAATCATATTGTTTAATTTCCAATTAATTTTTGATTTACCTCTCCATTTATCCTTACTAATTATTATTTTCATTGCATTGTGATTTGAGAAGGTTGCATTTATTATTTCTGCTCTTTTGCACTTGTTTGAAATGTTTTATGCCCTAATACATGGCCAATTTTTGTGAATGTACCATGTGCTGCTGAAAAGGTGTATTCCTTTTTGCCCCTATTTATTTTTCTCCGCATATCTACTAACTCTAATTTTCCTAAGATTTCATTTACTTCTCTTACATCTTTCTTATTTATTTTTTGGTTTGATTTATCTAGTTCTGATAGAGGAAGGTTCAGGTCTCCCACTAGTATAGTTTTTCTATCTGTTTCATTCTTGAGCTCCACTAGTTTCTCCTTTAGAAATTTGGATGCTATGCCATTTGGTGCATACATGTTGAGTACTGATATTTCCTCATTGTCTATACTGCCTTTTATCAGGATGTATTTACCTTCCCTATCTCTTTTAACTAGATTTACTTTTACTTTGGCTTTGTCAGATATCATGATTGAGACTCCTGCCTCCTTTTTATCAGTTGATGCCCTATAGATTTGGCTCCATCCTATTACTTTTACCCTATGTATATCTACCTTCCTCATGTGTGTTTCTTGTAGACAGCATATGGTAGGGTTTTGGATTCTAATCCACTCTGCTATTCATTTGCATTTTATGGGTGAGTTCATTCCATTCACATTCAGAGTCATGATTACCAGCTGTGCATTTCCCAGCATTTTGATTTCTACTCCTAGTCCTGCCTTTTCTTCTTTTACTATTTCCTTCTACACCAATGTTTTGTTTTTAATCAGTTCCCCTAGTTCCCACCCTTATTTTACTTCCCTTACTACCCCCTCCCTTCTTATTCTCTCCCTGTATTTTCTTCACAGTATTTTTAAAACTACCCCCCCACCCTCTCCCTCCCTTATGCTTCTTTCCTCCCCACCAGTCCATTTATTACCCTTCTATTCCCCTATAGGGCTTGAATCTATACTCTGCCCGAATGGATTGGATTGTTCTTCCCTCTTTGGGTCAATATCAAAGCATGTAAGAATTGAGTATTTCCTGTCTCCAACCTCTTTACCCTTCTAGTGTATTGATGTTCTCCCCCCCTCCACCATGAGCTTTTGTGTGACATATAAATTTACCCCCTTTTATTTCTTTTCCCATTTCTTTTAGTATTAACCTATTTTTAAGCTCTAGTTGTATATATATTTATGTATATGTATACACACACACGTGTATATGTATTATTCATCCTATACAGTTTGTCACTGTTCCCTCTAAGTGTAATTCTTCTAGCAGCCCAGGTGATGGTTTTTGTTTTTTTTTTTAAATCCTTACCTTCTGTCTTGGAGTCAATAATGTTTATTGGCTCCAAGGCAGAAGAGTGGTAAGGGCTAGGCAATGGGGGTCAAGTGACTTGCTCAGGGTCACACAGCTGGGAAGGGTCTGAGGCCAGATTTGAACCTAGGACCTTTTGTCTCTAGGCCTAGCTCTCAATCCACTGAGCCACCCAGCTGCCCCTGATGACAACAGCTTTTAAGAGTTACCAATGACCTCTTTTCTTATAGGGATACATATCATTTTAGCTTACTGAGTCTCTTAAAAAAAGTTTCTGTTGTTGTTGTTTTGTTTTGTTTTTCTTTTTTCCCTCTTTATTAATTACCTTTTGATGATTCTCTTGAGTTCTGTGCTTGGACATCGAATTTTCTCTTCAGGTCTGGCCTTTTCTTTTCAAATTCTTGGAATTCTTCTATTTCATTGAATGATCATACTTTCCCCTGTAAGAATATAGTCAGTTTTGCTGGGTAGTTGATTCTTGGTTGTAGACCTAGTTCTTTCCAGAATATCATATTCCATGCCTTTTGGTCCTTCAGTATAGATGCAGCCAGATCCTGTGTTATCCTCACTGTATTTCCTTGGTATCTGAATGACTTCTTTTTGGCAGCTTGTAATATTTTTTCTTTGGTCTGATAGTTCTTGAATTTGGCTATAACATTCCTGGGTGTTGTCAGTTGGGGATTAAGTACAGGAGGTTATCTGTGGATTCTTTCAATCTCCACTTTTCCCTCTTGTTCTAGAATATTGGGGCAGTTTTCTTGAATAAATTTCTGTAGTATTATGTCCAGGCTTTTTCTTTTGTCATGGTCTTCTGGTAGACCAATGATTCTTAAATTGTCTCTCCTTAAACGATTTTCTAAATCTTCTGTTTTGTGAATGAGATGCTTCATATTTTCTTCAATTTTTTTCATTCTTTTGGTTTTTTTTTTTTATAGTACCCTGCTGCCATGTGAGATCACTTAATTCTAGTTGTTGTATTCTGGTTCTTAAAGACTGGATTTCATCCCTGGATTTTTGGTCATCCTTCTCCTTCTGGTCTGATTTTCTTTGGAGGTCATCTTTCATCCTCTTTACCTCATCTCTCATTTCCTTTACTTCATCTTTCATCTTCTTTGCCTCATCTTTCATCTCCTTTGCCTCATTTTCAAGCTGGTTGATTTTTGCTTTCAAGACACTATTTTCTGTTTCCAGATGACTTATCTTGGTTTTTAAGTTGTTTTCCCAATTGTCTTCAGCCTCTCTTAATTGTGTTTTGAATTGCATTTTGAGTTCTTCCAAAGCCTGTATCCAATTCACTGGGGTTTCTGATTTATCTTTTGATGATCCCTCCTCCTCTGTTCTGTTTGCTCTTTGTTCGTTGCCTGTTGTGATAGAGGCTGGCACTATAGAAAAAGTGCCAGACTGAAGAGTATATGAAATTGATCACCTTGATGGGGGAGGGGCCCCAGGAGTGAATTTCCTGAGGAGAGAAGACTCTGGCTTGGAGAGTAGTGAGGTCTCTCCATCTTGAGACATCAAAGAGAGAAAGTGGATAAAGACTTTCTCCTGAGGGTTACCCAGATTTCCTGCTGGTGACTGGAAATTTTCCCCCCCAACACTTCTCAATTGAAGGGACATTCTGAAGAGAAACCTGAGCAGACTTTACCTCAGCTCCTGTTGCCCAGGGATGAGTCACAACAGACTTTCTTTCAGGGGGGCTCAGGCTGCCAAGACCTGAGTTCCCTCCCCCAAACTTGAGGAGGGAGGAAAAGGGTTTAGATAGAGACAGGGACCCCCTTTTCTCACTTTCCCTTTCCCATTCTTTCCTTCCTGTTATTCCTTTTGTATTATCTGATTGAGTTAACATTAAAGTTATATGTTCCCCAAGCTGAGTCTGAGTGAATGGATCAAGGGGAGACCTTTGGTCTCGAGTAGTGGAGGGGGGCAAGAGGGACAAGAGTGAATTGGGGAGAGCAGTTTTAGCTAAGGAGGGAAGACAGAAGGGGGAAAATCTTCAAACCCTCTCTCCTTTCTCTGAGCCAACCCGTTACATCTGCTGTCTTCCCTGAACCCCGCTTTGTGAGAAGAGGGTGGTTCTCCTCTCGTTTCCCTCTCTCTCCATACCAAAATCCCAAGTCTCCCTTTGGAGGTATAATCCCTTTCTTTTTTAAACACTGTATAGAAGCTGTCTATTTTTTAATTTCTTTCTTCTTTGTCTGTTGTTTGCTCATATTTACCCCTTTTTTTACTCCCTGTATTTGTCTGTGCTCTTGCTCTTCTCATTTTTTTGGTTTTGGGATTTTCTGTCAGTCTCCCCTCTTGGAGCTTTGACAGAAGATCTCTCTGTGCAGTCTGTGGGGGAGGGGTGTTGGAGCTTGGGCTTCCCTGACATCTGAAGACTTTTGATGGGATTAAGTTCAGCTGGGTTGGGCTGGATGTACTCTGAGGCCAAAACCTCCAGGAAGGCTAAAGCAATATGGAGGATCTCCACCTCTGTGACCAGGCTGCCCTCTCTGAGCTCCCTCTCCAGCTCCTTCCCCACCACCTGTGTTCAATGCTTTGAGCCTGGCACAGCCCTGCCTGCAAGGTACACCTTCCAGACAAGCGTCTTTGCCTACCCAAAGGTTCCCGCTGCCACTGGAGGCTTAGCGCTGTAGGTGGGGGTGGGAGGGGTCCTGGGACCTTCCTTCTGCCTTCCCCTTAAGCCCAAGTGTTCTTGTATTCCGACTTTTGGTGGGTGTACCTTTTGGATTGAGTCCAGCAGAAGGGTTCCTTGGCTCTGTCTTGTTCTTAGGTTTGATTTTCAGTCCCCTAGGAGTATTGTTTGTAATTGGTAAGGAAGGGTATTCAGAGGTCTGAACTTTTGCTGCTACTACGCCACCATCTTGACTCCGCCCTGAATAAGATTTTTAAAGATTCATCTTAAATACTGTGATATGATTAAAGAAATAGTTTTAATTAAGAAAAGAGAAGCAGAGAAACTTTTGCAGAGTTTCCAAAGACTTCTGAATACTTTCAAGGGATTTAGAAGTTGTTGGCATTAGTTCTTCAATATGCCTAGTTTCACTTAAAGACTCAGTTTTTGTTTTCCTTGATGTAGATGTATTATTTGTACTATTGTACAAATCAGCCATGTCTAGCATTGACTTTTGACTGATAACTGTAAAGTATATTTGGATGAAGGAATGTATGGATTGTATAATATAAAATTGCTTGCCCATATGTGGCAATCCCCAAGGGAGATTGTGATTTTAACCCTTTGTGGGCAGTAAGTAGGTAAACTGTGGTTTTATTACCAGTAGCACTAGGAGGGAGGGGCAGCATGGATCCAGGACAGCCAGGGTTGGACAATTTTTCTTTCACTCTTCCTTTTCCAGGAGAATTTTTGTGTTACAAAAATATCTACTATACACCAAATATTGATAGCCTAAGGGTATGATTCTTTTAGAGGTCAAGATAAACAGCACCTTGGTGACTGCTAAAATTTGAAGATGGATATCAACTAAATAAAGTCTTATTACATTTAATATTATATTTTTATTTTTCAAATATATTTTAAAATGCTAAATAAAGAGGAATACTAATGTTTTTCTAATTTCCGTTCAGTCAAAGATTAAAAGAATATATCAGTGGAAGAACATAACTAATATTCAAAATTGCAAATGTTAGTTTCATTGTATTCATTTATAGGACACATCTTAACTGTTTGTGCAAAAGACATAAATAAGTGGCCTGAATGAAATAAATAGTTAACTATCAATTTATTCAAAGGATAGTGAAATATGGGAATAATATAGATGGTAGCTTTGTAGAAGTGAGATATCAAAGGTTGTTGGTTACTTGACACTCTACAGTGTGGACAGGCCCTACAGGCCTCTCATAGGCCCACAACACTTATCTGACTCTCAGTCCAGGTTAAAAAAAACAAAGACAGGGTTTATTTGTTATTCATTGAAGCAGGACTGGAGGATTAGGGAATAGGAATCCTTAATCCAAGAAATTCCAACTAAACTTCCCACCTTTCTAGGACCCCTGCAAAGGGGTACCTTTGTTTTTTCCAGCTGCCTAGTTCACTACACTCTGTCTAGAAATTCCCAGCTATCTAACTACTTGACCTAATAATATTCCTAGATGACATTTGGTTAGATATTTATAGTTCGGTCAGAGTAGTCAAGTTGAACCCTTTATGAAAGGATTCAGATCCTCATCAGGTTGGGCCCAAGATGGCTTCAGGCCTTTTCCCACACTCAGTTTACTGGCTTGCTGGCAGAAATCTTTACAGCAGTTGGGAACTCTTTCTCAGGACACTGGAACACGAGTAGATGATAAAGTAGATGACAATGGAGGTAGGATTTCTCCACCAGGACACCAGGATAGGTAGCTTTGGCTACACGGGGAAAAGGAGACCAAAACCCCACTAGGCTCACACAGATGCAAGCAGCAGGAAGTTGTAGCTTCAAGCTCTCCCTGAGACAGGAAACCAAAAAGCCCAGAGTTCTCTCTGTGTGCACTTTTTATAAAGTTCCCAGATTCTAGAATTGAGCCCGTATCGTTCCATGGCATGCAGCAAGGTCCCTCTTTGCAAACTTTCCTCTCTGCTACCTGTTCACAAACCACTTCATTCCTTTTCTCATTACAATGGCCATGTAGTTTGGGGATTCTCCAGGCCATTTGCTTCTATGCATCCATTCGTTTATGCCTTAAAGTAACATTACTTATAATACAGTTGTGCAATGAATTATGAAGAATTTAACAGCCCCAAACTTTGAGAGGCAAAATCGATCCCTCTTCCCTTGCCATTCTTTGCTATTCACCTGTCTTATATAGATGGTTAGTCAATTGACAGTTTGCAATCTATCAGAAGATGGGCAGGGTGATAAAAGAATATGAAACTCCAATCTGAATGAACAAATGCAGAATAATTTCTCCCAGGTGAGGAGGAAAATAATGGCCAAATGAATATTCTCAATACTAAGTGAATTAGGTAGGTACTTGAAGAATTGATTTTAATCTATTAAAGTTTTTTTTATAAAGTATTATTATGTGCTTAGCACTGTGAAGAGATACTGAACTGAGGATATGATACCTTTCTACTCAGATTATATGATCTAGTTGGATATATCTAATCATTAGTAAACACTCTAAGACATTATACAATTAAGCATTAAATTGTATGGTAAAGATTATACATGCTACATATGTATATGTATACATATATATAGCATATGATAGAGTTAAATCAAATAATTAGAACATTTAGGGGAGATTTCATAAAGATGGAGAGCCTTGAGCTAGCTAGGTCTTGGCCTGGATTTAGGAAGGCACTGAAAGAAAAATGGGAAACCCCATATAAGAGAACAGTATGCCCAAAGGAACAGAAGAGGGAATTAGAATAGCATGTTTAAGGGGAAAGTATTTGATCAGAACTGAGAAAATAGGAATAAATGGTAAATATGACTGACTAGTTACAGTGCTATTTCCCCAGGTCTAAAATGTATTCTCTCTTTATCTCTGCCTCCTGGCTTCCCTGGTTTCCTTCCAGTCTCAGTTAAAATCCTACCTTCTACAAGAAGCCTTTCTCAGTTCCCCTTTACTGAGTGCTTTCTCTCTGTTGATTATCTTCAATTTATCATATAGATAGATAGATAGATAGATAGATAGATAGATAGATACAGATATAGATGTACGTATCTATATACCTATACTTTGTACATGCTTATTTTCACGTTTTCTACTCCTTATACTGTGAGCTCCTAAAGAGTAGGGATTTTTTTTTTGGTAGCCCCAGCATTTATTTAACACAGTACTGGGAACATAATAAGAGTTTTTAAAAATGCATACCAACTGGCTTCTTTAACACTAAGCACATAGGTTTAGACAATATGGTAAAAAAAAATGTTATAAGGAATCATATCAGATTTGTCAGCAGACTGAAATGATTAAAGTATTGTTTAAAGATCAGTTTGGTAGTAGTACACAGGATGCTTTTGGAGAAGGGACAGATGGGAAGAAAGAACAGTTAAAAGGTTAAACTATCTTGATTAGTGACTCCTGAGTGTAAACTTTCCTGGAGCATACCTATCCAGCCCCAAATCAGACTCTTTGCTTTATATGACTCTAACCACACATCCCAGTCATCTTGTAATATACTGTGTTATTGTTCATGTTTCCCCCTTACCCTTTCCATTTCTTGCTTTGAGCCTAATTAAATCATACTATCATTGTTTCTGGAAAGTACAAATCTATTGTCTTGTGGTTCAATTTACCACCTCTATGACTCCCTAAACCAAAACTTCCTCTGCCACTATTTCTTTACATGTGTTGTTTTCCTCCTATTAAAGCTTGAGCTTTTTTTCCCTTACCTTCTTTCTTAGAATCAATACTAAGTATTTGTTCCAAGGAAGAAGAGCAGTAATACTGTTTCTATCCACAGTAACTTCAAAAGAAAAACTGTCAGAACTTGGGAATTGTCTGTAGGTGTGAAGAATGAGATAAGTTAAAAATAGCTTTACTATCAAATTAACTATGAGGATAGTGATAGCACTGATGGTGAAGTTAGATGGGGAATTTGTTTTTGGTCTTTGGTTTGTTTGTTTTTTGATGGGAGAGAGAGTAGTAGGAGAATTGTTTGGTTTTGGAAACTTGGATATTCAGGTGATAATGGTATATCTAAGAGGAGTGTCCAGTAGACATTTAGATAGAGAGGATTGGCATTTGAGTATGTGTCCAACACTGGAAATCTTTGGAGATGTATTTATCTTTTTCTGGATGAGTTATTTGAGAGAGTATGAAAAAAAAAGAGTAGTCTATCCACTAAACAATAAACAATGATTAAGCATTTACTAAGTGCAATGCAAATGTTTGGTCAGAAAAGGAAATAGGTTGGCTATGTAGCAAGAGGGAGTAGTAAACTATGGATAACCTAGGTGCTACATTGGTACCCAAATAATATTAAGAGATTTAGGAAAAAGTCCCCTATACCTTAACCTTTGGGTAATTTTGGGTCTCCAGCAATTTAATGGTTATATGTCCCAATTTTCCAAAATGGTGAAAAACTAGGTTCTGGAAAGCATGACTTAATAAGTTTGAACTCAATCCTCAACAAATTCTATATCATATTATTAACTAGTTTGCGACTACTTAAGGAAGTACTTGAGAGAAATTGAGAGAACCACTATGCCATTTGTTCATTAAGAACAAGCCATGACAAAGTAACCTAATTTGCCTTTTTAGATAGGGATCCTGGACAGATAACTCAGATTAGTGTCTTACATAGAATGTTCAGCAAGGTATATAATGAAGTCTCTCATAATATTCCTATGTACTAGATAGGGAAAATACAGAATAAATGATAATATAATTTGATGAATTTTTAATTGACTCAACAACTGTAATTATAGTATTGAAATATCTATGGCTCTGTCCTTGGTCCCAGATTTTTCTAAATTTTTCATGTTTTGTGATTTGAAGACAGAGAAAGCATTCTTATGAAATCTGTAGGTTACCCAAAAACCTGGGAGAGATAGCTTCTAAATTATAATTCAAATCAGGATTCAAAACAATCTTAATAGTCAACAAATAAGATGAACCTCATTTTATATTTTACTGAGAAAATTAAGGACATTTGCCATGAGATCCTTTCTCTCCCCTTTGCTTTACCTCAGAACCCTTGACATCACTCCCCACTTTCATCTCCCCCCTCAGTCTCTGGCAATAAGATGGTTCTTTTCCCTGCCAAGATTTGTGAAAATTGTATCTTGTTCTGGTCTCCTGATCATTTTTCCCTCTTCCCCTTTTTAATCAGTACAGTAAGTCTAAAGGGGAAATAGCAGGAAATAGTTTATAAAACAGAACTTGGAGATCATATGCAAACTGTCCCAAGGATCAAAGGAACATAATTTACAAACTGTATCATATATTAACCAAAATTCATAGCTTAGTAATATGTGCAGGATGAACAGAAGCCATCTAGACTCAGCTGTCAGGGTTCTTGTCCTGTGATATATAAATCCTAGATAAATTCCCAAAATCCACAAGTTCAAAACCAGCAAAGCATTAAAAGGTAATAATAGCTTTGAAATGATTTTGATCTCTTAATGAACTAATCTCAAAGTGACAGAGATAAGAATTAATTGCCCTGAATCCCCCTATAAAAATGACACCTCAAACTCCTCACCTTCTCTATTCTTCCATCTTCCTGGAGTCCATGCTGCCTAGTGTTACCAACTATAATCCATGGTTATATGAGTGGTACACTGTGTCTCTCCTCTTCCTCATGTTTCTTGCCTTCCTTCACCATTCTATCCTATATTCTCATGTAATCTCTCTCTTGTAATAGTTAAAATAGTTGGGTGTCATAAACTGTAATGATTAAAATAGTGGAAGACTTAAATTGTAGTAGATATAAGAGTGGATGAGTAAATTGTGACCGCAGAAAATATGTTTTCACTACAGTGTCTTGTTTTTAAATCAAATATAAGGTGGTCGCCAGGGAAATATTCCCAATTATGAAAATATACCCAAGTCAACTGGGTTTTATAGAGAATTTAATTAATTACAATGAAGAATTAAAGAAAGAGAGAAAGAGTAAGAAAGGAATAAGTATGAAGGGCCTTAAGCCAACATGGCCTAGACCTGAGTCTTAAGAGAGAGATCAGTCAGTCCTTAATCACTCACCACAAGATCTGTCCAAGCAAGGATTCTAGTGACACCAGGCCAGCATCATCTCAGCTGCCTCCAGCAGCTCAATCCCCAATATGAATGTCTCTGAATGAATCTGAGCTCCTATTTAAAGGGCATTTTCTCCTATGTCACCTCCCCTAAGTCCTTATATCTACCAATCACAGTAGACAGTTTTCAAAGGACAGACCATTCTTAGTTCACACCTGAGTGGACTAATCTTTTGAGTAATTTACACCAGGAAAGCTCTGAGTAAGTTTCTCACCTCTTTGTTCCTTGTAAATTCACAAGTTGCTTGACCTTTATAGGTACTTAGCACCCTTTTTGTATTAGTCCTAAAATAGGCATGGCTTAAGTATGGGTTTAAGTACTTTTCATTGTTCAGCAAGTTTTTTCCCCTAAAGCAGGCTTAAGTAGGGGTGGAGTAAAGGTCTTCACATTTCTGATCTAAGTAGAGTTCTCACATTCCTGATCTAAGTTCTTTCATTGTTTAAAGTGGGGAATGGTCTTAACCCAACCTTATGAAGTAGGGTCTGAGAATTTTTAAGGTTCACACTCTGTACCCTTTCCATCATTTGTCTCTGTTCTCTATATGCCTAATTAAAGGGTGATTGCCACCCTGTTTCCTACTGCTACTTGTGATCTTTCCTTTTTAAAAACTATCTTATTTTCCCCAACAATTGCATGAAAAAGCAATTTTTAACCTTTTAAAAAATTTTTGAGACAAATTCTCACCCCTTCTCTCTGCTTTCCTCCCTTCCTGAGACAGCAAGCAATCTGATAGAGATTTTACATGTATAATAGTGTAAAACTTTTTTCCCCTTAATCATTTTGTAAAAAAAAAAACAAGAACAAATAAGGAAAAATGAGGAAATAAATGAAATATAGTATGTCTTGGTCTCCATTGAGACTTTATCAGTTATTTTTTTAGAGATAGACAGCATTTTTTTGTCATGAATACATAAGGATTATCTTAGATCACTGGATCACTTGGATCATTTTAGGTAATAATAGCTAAGTCGTTCATAAATATTCATCATATATTGCTGTTTCTGTATACAATGTTCTCCTGGTTGCTCACTTCACTTTGCATCAGTTCATGTAGGTCTTTCTAGGTTTTTCTTAAATTACCCTCATCATTTCTTAAAATACAGTAGTATTCCAAATCAACCATATACCACAACTTGTTTAGCCATTCCCCAGTTGATGGATATCCCCTCAAATTCCAATTCTTTGCCACCACAAAAAAAGAGTTGCTATAAATATCCTTATATAAACAGGTACTTTTCCTTTTTAAAAATATCTCTTTGGGATTTAGTAGTGGTATTGACGAATCAAAGGGTAGGCACAGTTTTAAAGACCTTTGGGCATAGTTCCAAATTAAACTCCAGAGTGGCTGGATCAGTTCACAATTCCACCAGCAGTCCATTAATATCCCAATTTTTCCCCATCCCCTGCAACATCTACTATTTTCTAATTAGTCACTTTTACAAGTATGAGGTGTGTCAACATGGAAATGTAGAAATCCCCAGTTTACTTAGTTTAAAGGTAGAAACCCTAGGTTTTGACCTGGTCACAGGAGAGGTTTCCCCCTGAGGGAAGATTCCACTTCACCAGACAATACACATCCACTTCAGGTGGGGAGATAAATCCCATCCGAAGTCAAGTAGCTCTTTTGTCTCCAGAAGTCTCTCCCAGTTTATCACACCCTCCTTCCAGGACCTTCAGCTTGTGAGACTGACAGACTGATGCACTACCTACTGAGCCAAAGCTGAAGTGGATGTCTATTTGTCTGGTGAAGTGGGACCTTCCCTCAGGGGGAAACCCCTCCTGTGACCAGGTCAAAACCTGGGTTTTCTACCTTTAAACTAAGTAAACTAGGGATTTCTACATTCCCATGTTGACAGGTGGTACCTCAGAATTTTTTAAATTGGCATTTCTTTAATCAAGAGAAGAGAGTATTTGTTCATGTGACTGTATATAGCATTGATTTCTTCATCTGAAAACAACCTGTTCATAACATTTGACCATTTATCAATTGGGGAATAATTTATATTCTTGTAAATTTGACTCAGTCCTCCATATATTTGAGAAATAGGACCTTTATCAGAGATATTGCTACAAAATTTCCTTCCTCCATCCCCAGCTTTCTCCTTTTTTTTTGGTAATTTTTGTTTTATTTTATTTATGCAAAACTTTTCAGTTTAATATAATCAAAGTTATTGATTTTAAATAATTTAATATTTTCTATCTCATGTTTGGTCATAAATTCTTCCCTTATTCATAGATTTGACATGTAGACTATTCAGTGCTTCTCTAATTTGCTAATCTTGGGGCAATTTGATTGATATGGCACTGAATAAATTTGTTAATTTAGGTGGGGATTGAATTCTTATTATATTGGCTTGACCAACCCATGAGTAATTAATAGTTTTCCAGATGTTTAGTTTTGACTATTTTTGTGAAAAGTGCTTTCTAATTGGGTTGATATGATTCCTGGGTTTGTCTTGGCAGGTAAATACACAAGTATTTTATATTATCTACAGTTAATTTAAGTGGAATTTCTTTTTCTGTCTCTTGTTCCTGGGATTTGCTGCCAATATAAAGAAATGCTGATGATCTGTGTGAGTTTATTTTACATCCCGTAACTTTGCTAAAATTGGCAATCATTTCAGCTAGTTTTTCAGCTGAATCTTAAAGACTCTCTATCATCATATCATCTGCATAGAATTTTAGTCTTTCCCATGAGTTCTCAAAGAACTGAGGCTGTGTGTGAGTGAAGAAGCATGGGCAAAGACAAAAGTTGGATTTGTGAAAGCAATGAGAGCTCAGAACTTTTGGAACACACAAATCATTGGAGATGGGGAGACTATTCCAATGGAACCTTGAAGGAAGGCAGTTAGGACTCTAAGGGCTTGGGAAGAGTCTTGGCTGCTTTTGCCTGAAGGTGGAGGACAGATTTCCTTCATCTCCTCTCTGGCCATTGCCTTCTACCTATACTGTGAGCTGAAGAGATATTTGGTCTTGTCCAGAAGAGACTTGTTAGCAATGCTGTTAGTATCTACCCTTAGAGGGAGATAATTTTGTTTTCTGAATTGACTTTATTTCAAAGCCTTCAATCAACAAGATAACTTAGAATTAGGGAGACCTTAATTTCTCTCTTTCCCCAACCTCATCTTACCCCCTTCTCCCCAAAGAATAAAAGATCCTTTAGTTAAAGTACTAGTGTGGGATTGGTTATTAGTGGGAAAATTTTACAACTTATCATCTGTGAGAAAAGCTTCATTTAAACAGTTGGGAAGAAAGAAATAGGAAGGAGTATAGGGGAGGGGCTCAAGATTCAGTCTCTTTCTTTTGCTTACTT
Source organism: Monodelphis domestica (assembly GCF_027887165.1). Classification (NCBI taxonomy): domain Eukaryota; kingdom Metazoa; phylum Chordata; class Mammalia; order Didelphimorphia; family Didelphidae; genus Monodelphis; species Monodelphis domestica. The sequence goes on along the minus strand of NC_077228.1, from coordinate 132,335,896 downwards.
CCTGGTACAACATCTATAAATCCCCCCACACACACACTATAACTTACCAAGTTTTCATCTCTAGTACACCTGCCTACTCCCATTTCATTATTTCGTAAATTATCAATTCACAGAGCCAACCCCTCAACATGTATCCTTCTCCCTTCCTAAAATAAAGTACTTGAAAAAGCTGTCTATATTCATTGTCTCCACTTCTCTTCTCATTCATCAACCCTTTTCAATCTGGCTTCCAATTTTATCATTCAAGAAAAACTACTCTTTAAAATTATCAGTGATATGATTAGAACATTTATTGCTGGGGGAAGCTGGGTGGCTCAGTGGATTGAGAGTCAGGCTGTGACTGACAAACGAGTGGTTGCCATAAACTGTGACTGCGAAAATATGGGTTTCAAGACTGTGAATTGCCCAAACTGTAAAGATAATTTTTAGAGTCTTGATTTTATATAAAAAATAAGTGGTCACCATGGGAAAAATTCCCAAATATGAAATACCCAAGTCAGCTGGGTTTTATGGAGATTTTAATTGAAATAAATGAAGGAATTAAGGAAAGAGAGAGAGAGAGAGAGAGAGAGACAGAGACAGAGAGACAGAGAGAGACAGAGAGAGACAGAGGAAATAGTAGGAAAGGGCCTTGGCCTGAACTTTAAGAGAGACTAGTCAGTCTTTAATCACTCACCACAAGATCTTTCCAAGCAAAACTCTAGTTTTCAGAGAGACCCTCCAATTCAACTTTCAGAGCTGAACTAAATCGAACTCTCCTGAACTGGTTCAGACAGCTCCTTTTAACAAGAAATTTCTTGTGTCACCTCCCCTAAATTTTCATGTCTACCAATCACAGTAGACACTTTCCAAAGGACTGACCATTCTTAATTCACATCTTGTTATCTCCTTCTTAATTCACATCTTGTTATCACCTTCTTAATTCACATCTTGTTATCACCTTCTCTGGGTAGACTAAAACTTCTGAGTAATTCACATCTCTTTGCTAAGCTTGCCCTTTTAGTGATTAATTTAACCTTCATAGGTACTTAGCACCCTTTTATATTAGAGCTAAAAAGAGACCTAGCTTAAGGCCTTACTATAAGTATGGGTTAAGTACTTTTTTCATTGTTCAGTAAGGAGTTTTACAACTTTATCTTCCCCTTAAGGTATGCCTAAATATGGGTGGAGTAAGGTTAAGTTCTCAATACATTCCTGACCAAGTGCCTGCATTGTTTAAATGGGGAATAACCTAACCAAATCTTCTAAGGTTAGAGTCTGAGAAATTTTAAGATTCACAAGGCCTAGAGACAGGAGACCCTAGGTTCAAATCTGACTTCAGATACTTCCCAGCTGTGTGACCCTAAGCAAGTCACTTAACCCCCATTGCCTAGCCCTTATTTCTCTTCTCTAATCCACAGTATTGATTCTAAGATGGAAAGTAAGGGTTAAAAACAAAGAAACAATAACAAAATACAAACGAGAAATAAGATTTCATGACACTATCCTCTCAATCTCATCTGCCTATATAGTCTCCTTTGTTGGCTTATCATTTACACCACACCTCCCACCAGTGGGTATTTCCCAGGGTTCTGTTTCATGTTCTTTTTTCTCTTAAAGTTATCTCTCTTGGTGACTTGATCAGCTCCCTTGGGTTTAATTATCATTTCCATGCAGATGACTCAGATTTTTATAACCCTAGTTTCTCCAAAAGCATCACCAACTGCCTATTAGACCTTTCAAACTGGAAGACCTGAAGATCCTTAAAACTCAAAATATGCAAAACAGAACTCATCTGTCCTCTGAATCTCATCCTTCCACTTCCCTATCCTTATCAAAGGCACAACCATTATGTCACTCTCCCAGATGCATAACTTAACTGTAAAATACCTTCTAGGTTTATATTTACACCATTTTTTTTCTGACTTTAGTTACAGTGTCAGTTTAAATCCCCTAAGTGATGGGTTTGAAGATCTAGAGAAGTATCAGCTAATCCAAGCCCAGGAAGTCTAAAACAACTGATATGTTTCTTAGAAAGTACTGTTTCTTTTGAATGGATTGTAGGACCACTTTGCCTTTGAGTATCCCTTCCCAGAGAAATATGTGATGACACTTCCTAAAAAAAATAAAAATCTTAAATTGAATTTTTGAGCTCACTTTTCTATCAAGTCCATGGTAATAAAGTAAAATCCTTTTTAATCCAAAGATCAGAAAGTATTTAAGGAAAATTTAGTGCCTTTGTGAAGTAAAAAATAAGACAATGATTTAGAGCTGGAAAGGACCTTGGATGCTATTCAATTCTACCCCTTCATTTTATAGTTGGGAAATTGAGACTCAGAGAGGTGAAGTAACTTACCCAAGTTCACACAGCACATACTAGGCACTTAAATAATTGTTGAATGAGTTATCAGCATATCATTACCAGAGTGGAGTAAAATGTTATTTATTGTAGCCTATAGTCCAGAGCCTCAGCTCCAGGCTGACCCAGGCCAGGTTCAATCATGGGGGCTTGAAAACCTCTGTAGTCCTCTTATACTACTCTAGATTGGACTCTCCCAAAAAGAATGGTACCTAGGAAGTCAAGCACCCCTCTGTGTGGGAGATTTTACTGGAATGGGAACCCCATTGGCATGGGAGGTTCCTTCTCTTCCCTTCTTCAGATTACTTTAGGACAGAAACCTTTTGCTGAACAATGGAAAGGACTTTGACCTATGCTTAAGCATAGAACAGGAATTTCTTTGAATCATGATTGATTTTAGAATTGATACAATGGAGATACTTGGAATAAATCTCCACCCTATTCAGTCCTAACAGGATTGAGTAAGGGCTGCAGCCTAGATCAAAGATTTAATCATTTGAAAATATGACCTTCAACAGACATGTGCAAAAGCCAGAAACCTCTGGGCGGTCCTGGGTTAAGCTAGAGCCTCCATTGGCACAGGGAAATTGATGAACAGTGATTGGTAGATGGGAGAACTGAGAGGAGGAACTTGGATGGTTTCCTTAAAGATAGGAGGGGCTGGAGACTTGAGGAGAGTGGAGGAGTTTGGTCGGGGTGATTGCGGTGGACTCGGAGAAGCTTGCGCTGAAGGAAGCTGAAGGTGGGGGCCCCTGAGACTGTTTCTCCATTTTGGTCACGTGAGTGATAGGGACTGATCTCTTTTCTTTGCCCCAGCTATCTAAGGGCTTGGGCCTTTTGGCCCAGCCTAAACAGAAGGGGTATTTAAGCCCTATTCCCTTCTCTCCCTTTTTCTCTCTCTCTATCTCTAATTCCTTTCTTGCTCCTATTGTAATTAAACTCCAAAAAAGGCTGACTGCTGACTTGAGTTTTCATTTAGGAATTACATAGCTGAATTCCTTGGCGACCTTAAATTAATATATATCAGTCTTTTAAAGTGATTCCCTTGTAACAATACACTGTCAACAAATCTGTTGTTAAAAAGACTACAACTAGGGGCAGCAAGGTAGCTCAGTGGACAGAGTACCAGACCTGGAATAAGAAGGATCTGAGTTCAAATTTGGCCTCAGACACTTCCTGGACAAGTCATTTAACCCCAAATGCCTAACCCTTACTGTTCTTCTGCCTTGGAAGCAATTAGTGTTGGTTTAAGGTAAAGGTTTAAAAAGAGAAGAGAAGAGAAGAGAAGAGAAGAGAAGAGAAGAGAAGAGAAGAGAAGAGAAGAGAAGAGAAGAGAAGAGAAGAGAAGAGAAGAGAAGAGAAGAGAAGAGAAAAGAAAAAGATAAGTACCAGTCACAGGACAAAATTGGACTACTTCCCCATAATGTACTTTCCTACTGTATTGAGCTTTCTTTCCCTCTCAATCTTGGTCAAGCAGTGGCTCCTCTTGGTATTTCTTTCAGTCAATGGGCACTCCTCATTCCTCCCTCCCTCCCTTCCTTCCTTCCTTCCTTCCTTCCTTCCTTCCTTCCTTCCTTCCTTCCTTCCTTCCTTCCTTCCTTCCTTCCTTCCTTCCTTCTTTATTGAAGGAATTAAAAGTAGGCAATGAGGAAACTAAACTATCCTATTTGTAGATGATATGATAGTATATTTAGAGAATCCTGGAAAATGAGATAAGAAGCTAGTAGAAATAATTAATAATTTCAGCAAACTTGCAGGATACAAAATAAACCCACATAAATCATCAGCATTTCTATATATTTCCAACAAAAATCAGCTGCAAGAGTTAGAAAGAGAAACTCCATTTAAAATCACTCTAGACAATATAAAATATTTGGGAATCTATCTGCCAAGACAAACTCAGGAATTATGTGAACATAACTAAAAACATTTTTCATACAAATAAAAATATATCTAAACAATTGGAAAAACATGAATTGTTCATGGGTTGGATAATATAATAAAAAAGACAATCCTATGTAAAATTATTTATTTAGTACTATACCTATCAAAGTACCAAAAAAACTTTTTTATAGAATTAGAAAAAAATTATAATAAAGTTCACCTGGAAGAACAAAAGACTAAGAATATCAAGGGAACTAATAAAAAAAAATGGGAAGGCTGGGGGCCTAGCAGTACCAGATCTTAAACTGTACTACAAAGCAATGATCATCAAAATAATATAGAACTGGCTAAGAGATAGAAAGGTGGATCAAGGGAATAGAGTGGGAGTAAGTGACCTCAGCAGGCTAGTATTTTATAAACCCAAAGATTCCATCTTTTGGAACAAGAACTCACTATTTGACAAAAACTGCTGGGAAAATTGGAAAACGGTATTTGAAAAATTAGGTTTAGATCAACATCTTTCACCCTATAACAAGATAAATTCAAAATGGGTAGATGACTTAAATATAAAGAGTGAAATCATAAATAAATTAGATGAACATAGAATAATATATCTGTCAGATCTGTGTGAAAGGAAGGAATTTAAGACCAAGCAAGAGAAAGAGAACATTAAAAATATAAAATGAATAAATTTGATTATATTAAATTAAAAGGGTGTTGTACAAACAAAATCAATGCAACCAAAATTAGAAGGGAAGCAACAAACAGGGGGAAAATTTATAATAAAATTCTCTGAAAAAGGTCTAATTTTTCAAATATATAAGGAACTAAGTCAAATGTACAAGAAATCAAGCCATTCCCCAATTGACAAATGGTCAAAGGACATGAATAGGTAGTTTTCAGATGAAGAAATCAAAACTATCAATAATCACATGAAAAAGTGTTCTAAATCCCTCCTGATTAGAGAAATTAAAATCAAAACAGCTTTGAAGTACCACCTCACACCTAGCAGATAGGCCAATATGACAGTAAAATAATACATTTTGGAGGGGATGTGGCAAAATTGGGACACTGATACACTGTTGATGAAGTTGTGAATTGATCCAACAATTCTGGAAGATAATTTGGAATTATGCCCAAAGGACTTTAAAAGAATGCATGCCCTTTGATCCAGCAACACCACAATTAGGTTTGTACCCCAAAGAGATAATTTAAAAAAAGGTTGTACAAAAATATTTGTAGCTGTACACTGTGGTGGCAAAAAATTGGAAAATGAAGGTATGTCTCTCAAGTGGTGAATGGCTGAACAGATTGTGGTATATGAAGGTGATAGAATATGATTGTGCTATAAGGAATGATGAACTGGTGTGAAGATGGGATTAACTTTCCCCATGCCCACTTTTAGATTTAATCACCAGAAGCATATACACCTCACTTATCCTTAAGTATGGGGAGGTCTGTGTCCCATGTGTGTTCTAGTGGGTGACAAATCAGAAACAACTGACTGCCCTGTGGGCAGTCCTAAGCAAAGCTAAAGCAACAACTGCTTCACATAAAGTGGAAGGAATGCACAGGAAGTGACACAAAGAAGCATCTATAAAAGCAGTGGCAACTTCTTGTGAAGTCAGTTCTTCAGAGTTCAGAGTTGGAGATGGAATTGGAGTTGGAGGCTGATGAAGGATTGCTTCGTGAACCTGAGACTCTGAAATTTGGTGAGACTATTTTTGAATCTCTCCCTTTAAATTACCACGTGGGCGAGTGAAAAAGCTGACTCCTTTTCCTGACTTTTCTGAAGGTACTAGCCTCTGGAGAGGCCCCTTGTCTTGGAGGATGCCTTATTGCTAGAACCCTTGTTTAATTTACCTCTGGGCCCCTCTTTGCTGAGCTTCTGAAGCCCTGCTTAGTTCAGACCAGGCCATCATAATTATCTACTCTCTCTCTCATTTCCTTATGTTCATTCTTTCTTCTTTTGTAAATAAACTACCTTAAAAAGTCATTCTGAATTGCGTAATATAGTTTTGGTGAACACATTTAGTCCATCCTTTAATTTTAACTCTTACACTGGAGGATTTCTATATGAACTGGAAGAACCTCCATGAACTGATACAGAGTGAAATGAGCAGAACCAGGAGAACATTGTCCATAGAAAGTGAAACATTGTGGAACAATGGAATACAATGGATTTTGTTACTAGTAGCAATGCAACAATCCCAGACAATCCCAAGGGATTTATGAGAAAAAATGCTATCCACATTAAGAGAAAGAACTGTGGGAGTAGAAATGCAGAAAAAAAACCCCATATAGTTTATCATTGGTTTATATGGGTACACGATATGCATTTTGGGTTTCAAAAGATTGCAAAAATGAATAATATGGTATGATGATAGAAACCACTCTCCAAGTTCGTCCTACCCCACACCCCATCTCTCTCTCTCTGGGGGTTGGCACTCAAGGGCTTTGCAGGCTTAGCAGCTTAGTGGGCTTTGGATTTCGGTTTAGGGTATTTTTCTAGATAGGTATGATTTTCTGTCCCCTTATTACATTTCTTCCCCCCCTTATATTTCCTTTTTTTAAAAATTAAAATTACATTGTTGCGAGCTACTGACATACTCCTGATTTAAGAGTTATAATGGCAACTACACTCTTTTTAAAATCAATATTACATTTGATAATTTTACTTTCATTTATTTCAACAGAAATTATGTCAAGTTATAACATTTATATAATCCAGTAAAATTGCTTGTTGGCTCTTGGGGTGTGGGGGAGGAAAGTGGGGAGGGAAATAAAATGTATCATGGAAACATGGAAAAATATTTTTAAAAATTAAAAAAAATAGATGGATCTGATTTTTTAAAATTAAAGAATAGCCAGACATCTATTTGGTGGCATATTTAGAGATAATTCAGATTAAACACTTTGATTAAATGAATACCCAGTTGATAGAAGCAATTACATTTAGCTTGATGATTTGTTAAATAATTTTCAGTACGACAACCTGGTTAATTATATATTGAATTTTCATGCTACCTTAAAATTAAAGAAATTCTGTCTTCTGTTTTGCAGCAATCAAGGAAAAGAAATCATAAAATTGAGAAATTTAATATGAATTTTGCTTAAGTTTTACAAGGTAATTAGTAATAATAAAGATAAAGCAATTTGAAATAAAGCATTCTAAAAATCCAATTTGAAGCCAAATACATTTAGTTAAGTGGGCAAATTAAAATGGTAACAAATTAAGTCATTATTTGCAGTTTGGAAAAAAGAAGTTGTATTCATGACCCCAAGAGATAAGATTAGGTTTTTCTAAAAATCAAAGGAATCTTCAGTTATAAAATAATCTCATTAATCACTGTCTCACAGAAGATATGAACTTTTTACTCATTGTAGTTCTTCTTAAGAAGTTTTTTAAAAATTTATTTTAAAAGTCTTATTTCTCTAATTAGAAATCTATCAGAAATCTTCCCCCATTAGAATGTAAACAGTTTGTTCTCATTAAGTCCTTTCTGATAAGTTACTTGTTTTTACATTTCTTATTTTTATCTTGACTCATTTGTTTGTATTTCAAGTTTCCTTTTCGATAATTATGTTTTCATCACGAATATTTGGAAGTCCTCTTTTACTGAAGATTCATTTTTCCCTTATAGGATTATATTCAATTTTGTTAAGTAAGTTATTCTACTTGTAAACCATTATCTCTTGCCTCTCGAAATATCTCATTCTATGTTCTGTGCTCCTTTATAATATCTGCTGAATCTTGTGTCATCTTGATTATAGTTCTTCAATATTTGAATTCTGTGTGGCTGCTTGTAGTGCTTTTTCTTTTATCTAGAGACTGGATTTTGGCAATGACTTTCCTCGAAGTTTTCATTTGGGGGTTTCTTTTAGGAGGTGACGGGTCGATTCTTTCTATTTACACATTAAGGTTTTTTTTTTTTAATGATATTCAGGTTTCTTTTTATGGTCATGAATTTCAGATTATCCAACTATGTTACCTTTATCTGTTTTCAGGTCAAATTTTCCCCAATATAACTCATATTTTTCTGTATTTTCTGAAACTTTTGACTTGAACAAGTCTTGTTATCTCATTGAGTTATTAACTTCTATTTAGTTCCCTTTCATTTTTAGGGAGTGTGTTAGGGTAAAGTTTTGTAACTCATTCTTTTTTCCAGGTCTCTCTTACATAACTCTCATTTCTTTTGCAATATATTCTCTGAACTCTTCCCTAAATACAGGAATTCTAATTCCTCCTGGGGTCAAGCTATTTGATTTTTTTCTTCAGGGTTTTGATCATGGATTGCATATAGAAGCCGATGAAGACAAAAGGAACTACATTTCTGATCCTTTTCCTCAGCTATATTACAATTCTGGCTGACATAATGGATCAAAATATTACTTATTTGAAAGGCATTGTATCTTGTGACTTAGGAGTTTTCATAACTAAAAGTTCCCTATAGTAGAATATTAAATGTATACCAAATTAAATGAGAATAACAAAACTAACATTTGTATCTTTGATGTATCTCTAGCTGTTAGTACCTCCTCTACCTTCAACATGATCTTGCTTTTACTTTATATATATTTTACACTTATTTATATGTGTTTTTAAATATCCTGTACCTTACCACAGTGCCTGACTCATAGTGGATACTCAATCAGGTTTGTTTAATATTTTCCAACATTTCCAACATGTGTATACTAGTTCATAATTGTTTCTATTAGCCATTGTTGTGAACAAAGGATACAATTGAGTTAGACAATGTAGGAAAACCAGAGAGAGCTGTTTCAGAGGCCATGGCATAAATAAATGTCTAGTAAATGGAGGTGATCAACAGTATGAAATGCAACAGAGAAGTTAAAAAGCATGCAGATGAAAGGCTATTAGATTTGCTAACCACTTATGAGTACTTGTGACAGTTTAAGTTGTGGATGGCATATGGCATCTAGATTGAAAGGGTCTCAAGTGAATGACAAATTAAAAGTAGTAAGGATAGACTTCTTAGGAGTTGAACATTGAAGAGGTATAGGAGATACTATGAAAGGATAGCAGGTTCAAGGAACAGGTTTTTGTTTTTCTTTTTTTAAGTAGAGGAGAGACTTAAGTGTATAGTAGTTTGTAAATAGTTTCTAACAAATAGTTTGTAAGTAGAAATGGAAGATGTGAGAGAATGATCCTTAATGCATCAAGTTCTCAGAGATGGGAGAGATGGAATGAAAGACTCAAGTCTAGGGATTATACATTGAATGGAGATAACTCACTTCATCTTTTGAGACTGAACTCTACACTAGAAATCAAGGTTGGGCCTTTCTAATTGTTACTAATGTCGACTTTTGATAAATTATTAAATATTTCTGGGCCTCTCCAAAAAAATTCATTGTATCTGTAAATCACATAAGTCACTTTAAGTAAGTCACTTTACTCCTAAGCCCTCAAATTCTTATATGTAAAATTGTAGTTGGACCAGATGAGCTCTAGGAGCCCTTTTCAGCTCAAAATTCTATGATCATATTACTGTAGTTTGTTATTATATCTTTGGGGCTTAACAAAGTGCTTTGCACATAGACATTCAATGTGTTGAATTCTTAATTCTATAAATGAATTATTTCAGCCCAAAGTTTCATCAGTCTATAACCCTGTGAAGTTTCCCTACAAAGCTCAGCATCTTCCTCTCTTTATTTTTCCCCATAACTATATTAATGCAATGAGGTGTTAAATCCTTGGATCTGTTCTCCCAGTAAGATCTGAAGGTTATTGGTTTCCTCAAGTAGGTTGCCTTCAGAAACTTTCCCTCAGCCTCAGAGTTGGGAGGGACTTCAGAGATGATATAATTCAACCTATATGTCAACAAGAGTGCCTGAGGGAGGAACCTTAGTGGTCATCAAATGCAAACACCCTATTTTACAGATGAGGTCCCAAGAGATTATATGACTTGCTTTAGGTCACACACTAGCAAGAGCTAGGATTCAAATCAAGTCTTATGACACCAAATTTAAGATATTTTCCATACATTATGCTTTCTAAAATATCCCTTATAAATGGTATCTTCCTGAAGACCTCCAATGAGGTAAACTATCTTCTGAGACATCCATTCCACTTTAAAAGCATTCTAAATTCAGAATGTTTCCTCACATTGAGGTGAAATCTTTTTCAGATCGCTAGTGAGCTATTCTTCCTAGCTCTGCTTTGTGAAATGTAGGGTAATAGTCTAATTCCTCCACCATTTGAAAAACCACTAAATCTTCCTTGGGCTACATACACCCTATTTCAGGTCAGGCATGTCTTTGAACCTAGGAGGCTTGAAACCTAAGACTAGCTTCCCTCTGCTCTGCTCCTTCCCAAGCATGTTCTCGAGGTCACATAGTTGTAATCATGGGGCGCTCAGTTTCCCAACAACAGAGGAGAGGGAGAATTCCTTTTTAAGGTTGAATTACACGGGTATATTTACAAATATATATATGTGTGTGTGTGTGTATATATATATATATATAATACTTCCTAAAAGTGACTCTTGCATCCCATTTTATTCTTTTTTTGGGCAGAAGAAAAGTGGTGCCCTTAGACTGACGTTAATGACACAAGCTTTTCTGGCATGATTGCTAAAACAGTTGGTCCTCATGCTTACTCAGGATAACAACAGCTGTGCACAAAGCGGATGCCAAGGGGTGAGTTCATCAAGAGCCATCGGTCGGGGGCTTTTCAGCTGCCAAATACTCGTGTTTCACTCTACTCGTTTGCCCGGAAAAACCCTTCATCTCCAAGAATCCATCCAAAGCATGGTGAGGGAGAAATCTGCTCTGGGAATGCAGGATCAATGAATAACCAGGACCGCAAAGAAAAAAAGGAACTGAAAAGCCGAGGGCCTTAGTGACCGGAAGTGGCGAAGCGAGAGGAGGTGAAAAGGCTGGAGCAAGGGAAGTGACGCAAGCGCCCGCTCTAAGGCGACACGAGGATGGTGCGCACGCGCAGTGGAATCGCTCTCCTCAAGAGTACCACTCTGGGCTACCCGGCAGGCTGAGCTTCCTCGAGGATTCCGCTGGGTCCTAAGAGTAGGTGGTGAGGGGAGAGAGCAGAGCTCCAGGTAAGTGTCAGGGTGAAAAATCTCAGATTCAGCGGGAGCAAACGGGGACTGGGCCTTGTTTCGGAAGTCTCCTTCCGTCTAGGCCTGCTTTTTTTTTTTTAACCCTTACCTTCAATCTTAGAATCTATATTATGTGTTGGTACCAAGGTAGAAGAGAGGTAAGGGCTAGGAAGTGGAGGGATTAAAATGACTCGCTCAGGGTCACACTTGGGAAGTGCCTGAGATCACATTTGAATCTAGGATCTCCTGTCTCTGGGCCTGACTCTCTGTCCAATGAGCCACCTAGCTGCCCCTTCCCCCCGTAAAAACTAATGGCTTGTCTGCCTTGCCTAGGAAGCTTGAACCCTTTTTTCTCTCTTCCCCCCACCTCCCCTTTGGAAGGAGAGGCTTGGTTGCCATGGCTATCGCGTTTTTGAGAAGGAGGGCCTGGGCGTGCAGGTGGAGGCCTATGACCCTTGGTCCAATTATGAAGCCTCTCGGTAATTGTGGTTTTTAACTTTAAAACCGTGCCATACTTTTGTGTAGCCCTGCAGTTATGATGATGATGCTATCTGTAGGAATTTATAAACTGCCTTCCCCATGACAACCTTCTGAGAGCTTGATAGTGCTATTATTAGTATCACCATTTTACAAATGAAAAATTTCAACAATTCAGTTTAATTCAGTAAATATTGGTTAAGCTCCTTCTATGTGCCAGGCAAGGGGATTCGCTGAGAGGCAAAAGACAACTCCCGCCCCCAAGAGCTAATAAAGGAGACAGCATACAAACATACAAACAAAGCAAGCTGTATACAGGATAAATAGGAAATAAGGAACCAAGGGAAGACCCTGGAATTAAGTTAGGAAAAGCTTCCGGTAGAAAGTGCGATTTTAATTGGGGCTTAAAGGGAATCTGGGAAGCCTGTAATCAGAACCCTAGAAGGAAAGCCTTCAAGGTATGAGTGAATCCGAGAAAAAAGCCCTGAGCCAAAGTTGAGGACCTAAGTGTTTTTGATTCCAATTCACAACTATTTTGGGTGTCAAGGCTGGGATTTAATAGTTAGCATTTAAAGAGCCAATTAAGGTTTGCAGAGGACTTCATATGGATTTCTCTTTGTGATCCTCAAAACTACTCTGGAAAGCAGATGCTTTTATTATCCCTGTTTTACAAATGGGGAATTTGAGGCACAGAGAGAGGAAATGAAATGCCTGGGGTAACAAAAGCCAGTTAGTTGCAGAGGCAGGATTGTAACTCACATTTTCCAGACTTCAAGCCCACTGTTCCACTTAGCTAAGCTACATACAGATGTCCAAATCCAGCACTTGGTTTATGCTTTCATAGTGTCAGTTTTAGTGTAGAGAAACCTGGCCTTGGAGCCAGGAAGGCTTGTTTAAAAGTCTTTGACACTCACTGGTTGTGTAACCTGGTCAAGTTACTTAACCATGTGGTGCTATAGGTATGGCTAAGTTACAGAAGTCCTAACTTACCTTGGCAGGTAAAGTTTTCTCAATTAGGAGTGTCCTGTATTAGTGAATTGACTGGCCCAGTCCTTTTTGCTTTATGTACATTATATCCTTTTAACAGAGAATATAACTTACATTTAGAAAAAGAAACTGAAGTGCCTAGTGCCTTGACAATGAGAAAAATGAATTGATTTCTAAAATCTAATCTAACTCAACATTCCATGAACTTATGTTATATAATATTTTGTGGTGTTTTCAGATTATTTCTTGCCTATTTTTGCTTCAACAAAATTGTTTAGAGTTGCTCTCCATTAATTTAGTTCTCTCATTGCCACATCATTATAAGCTCCTCATATACTAAAACCTTAAGTAGTCGTGGATGTTTGGATGTCTACTTTAGATGTGTCAGACACCTTCCAACCAGATTAAATTGTTATTGGAAAATATTTAGTAAGATAAATAAAAATAGAATAGAACATAAATAATATTAATATATGATTCCTAAGTCAATATACATCTAGCTGTAAGAATTCTTATTATTTAGAATTTAGTGACCTCTGTTTCTGTTTGACACCATTGTTCTGCACATCAAACCACTGATTAGAAAATTATAATTTTTTTTTACACTTAGTGCTAACTGATTACTTCTTTAAACAGTCCAGTAGAAGTATTGTTACTGATTTAATTGTGAGTGGGGTGGATTGACTACATCAGTGATAGTGAACCTTTTATAGAGGGAGTGCTGGGCCCTGCTCCCACCCCACCCCAAAGACCAAGTGCTCTGCCCCCCCCCCCCCAACCTAGTGCTGTCCCCTGCCCTCTGACTTCGCTCTCCCCAACCCTCCTTACCCAAGAGGAGGAGGAAGTGCTCCCATTGGGCTGCTGGGCCTACCAACAGATGTGGTGAGAGGGAGGAGAGTGGCCCCAGCACTCCCCTCCCCTCCAGCTATGTGCCCAGAGCTATGCTCCCTTCAGACCTGTAGGGGGAAGGGAACAGCTCTGCCTGGACTCCTTCTTGCTTTCTAGTATCCAGTTCTGGCAGGTGATTGCAGGTGTGCACACAGAGAGGGCTTTGTGTGACCTTTTTGGCCCATGTGCCATAGTTTTAATATCACTGTACTACATGATCTTTGGCTCCTTCTGGCTTCAAATCTGTGGCCTCATGAATTGTTTAGGTTTAGCAATGCAAGTTAGTTAGGGTTTTGCTTAAGTTAACAGATGTTTATCCTTCCCACCCAAGAGAGCTAGACTTTAGTGAATTTTCCTTTGACTATTATTTGGGTGACCCATATGCATTCTGAGCCACTATTTTCTCATGTGTAAAATGGGAGAGTTGGACTAGATGGCCTCCAAGGTTCTAAAACTGTGAATCTAATGTTATCCCCATAATATATTAATAATACCCACAAATGATAACTTGATTGTTTATGAATTTAACTGGTGTCAACCTGTACAAAACTTAGACTTGCTAGGTGATAAGTAAATAAAATAAAATTTAGGGTTGAGAAATTGAAATTTGGGACAATGCACTGCCTTTTCAAACTTGAATGTCTGGGAAGGGAGGCGAGAAAGAGGATTCTTATAGGTCTTAGTTGTGGAAAACAGAAAGAGGGAGTAAGACTGGGATATATAGAACAGTTGAACTACAGGAGGGAGTGTTGCAGAAGTGTCTTTGCAATTATCTCCATCTAGGAAGAGGTGGTTGGAAACTGTTGGGGTATATGGTAGTCTTCTTGGGGGCAGTTAGAAACTGCTGGTCAGAGCAGGTTCCCAAGGGTTGACTTTGAGGTGGAGGGGGGTGAGGAAGCAGTTAGAAACAGGATAGGGACCCAGAGGTTCTCAGGGGTTGACAGGAACTCAGATTTTGGAATTGCTTTCAATTTTATTCTCATAGAGTCCAGATTTATTGTCTCTATGAACTAGTTGATGTTGTAGTGTGTTGTAGCATGTAAATACTCAGTAATTGTTACCTGACTACTAATAGGCACTATTGGAAAAAATATTGAACTTGGAGCTGGAAGACTTGGGTACAAGCCTGGCATTTGCTGTTTACCGGTTGTGACTTTCCTCCTTCATGAGATGAGGATAATTATACTTTCTACCTCACAGGATTGTCTTGGAGAAAGTAATTTATAAATAGTAAGCCTATAGAAAAGTGAATTGTTATTCTGTATTTTTGAAGATGAATTTCTGTTAAGAAATGGAGAAATAATCTATGTGTAGATGGAGAGGAGTACTTTTTAAGGATTAAAGGAAAATGATGAAAAGGAGCAATGAACAGACTTTGCTTTGTGAATACTTGCTATTGTTTCATTAGCCTCTTTTAAGTCTCACACTTTCACCGTATTTGTTCTTGCTCTTCTCCTATTCATCTATTCCTTTCTCCCCCTGCACCCCTCCCCTCAACTTTCTCTCCTTGAAAATTCTTGCAACATTATGTCTGATTCCCCTGCGACCCCATCACTCTCTATCTTTCTTTGCTACTTGCTTTAGCAAGCTGCTTTGAGGATAGAAATTTTCATTTATATCTTTGCAGTCCTATTACCTAACACAATGTCTTGCATATTGTAGGTAGTTAATAAATGTTGAATTCCTTTATATGGAAGGTACTTTCTTGTTGATTTCAACTACTGTGGAAAGCTCAGTTTTGTTTTAATCTAAAGGAAAAACTTACAGGCACACTGAAATTTATGCTGTATTTATTAGTATTTTTTAAAAATCCTTTTCTTTTTCTTTTTTGCATTTGATCCTTAAATTTAAAAAATCTATTTATTTAATTAATTAATTTAGAATCTTTGCCCATGGTTACATGATTCATGTTCTTTACCACCTCTCTGCCCTCCCGACTGTAATGATAATTTTAGGGTTGTGACTTAAAGATCTAGAGTTAATTGGTCACCCAGGAAAATCCCAAATAAAATACCCAAGTCAGTCTGGAAATTTATGGTAATTTAATTAATATAGAGGGAGGGAATTTAAGGAGAAGGAGGAAAGAGAATATAGGATTCTCCTGCCTGGCCTGTGCCAGGGGGAGTTTAAAATTCCTGCCTCTAGTTCTCTGAAGAAGATTAGAGGCTTTTAAGAGGATAAAGTTGGAAAAGTAAAGGAGGGAAACTCAGCCAGAAACTCACCACCAAACTGGACAATAGCCACCCTAAGATGCCAAAAGGCCCAGCATATTGCTATCAGCTAACTCTCTGTGCAAAAAGAGGAAATGAGCCAATATATAGACCTTTCACCCTTGTATCCCCTCCTCTAAATGTCTATTCTTTTAGAGTCCTCATCTTCTTTGATTAGATTGTATCTTTAGAGTTACTTAACACTTCTTTGTTAAGTTCACCTTTTGTTAGTTACTTGACCTTTTTGTGATTAATTTAACCTCTCTAGTTATTTAACATCTTTTTGTATTAAGATACTTATCATTTTTTGTGATTAATTTAACCTTTATAATTACTTAACACCTTTTTGTATTAAGACCTAAAAATAGACTTAGGTTAAAGTTCTAGCTTCACTGTAAAGTGAGAACTAAGTACCTTCATTGTTTAATCAGGAGATTACAACTTTATCTTCCCCTAAAGTAAGTCTAAGTAGGGTGGAGTAATTTTAAAGTTCACACCCTCCCATAACCAATATGCAGTTCAACTGGGTTTTACATGTATTCAAGACCTATTTCCATATTATCAATATTTGTAATAGAGTGATCATTTAGAGTTTATATCCCCAATCATATCTCCATCAAACTATGTGATCAAGGAAATGTTTTTTCTTCTGTGTTTCTACTCCCACAGTTCTTTCTCTGCATGTGGATAGCATTCTTTCTCCTAAATCCCTTAGAATTGTCCTGGATCATTGCATTGCTGCTAGTTGAGAAGTCCATTACATTCAATTGTGCCACAGTGTATCTATCTCTGTGTATAATGTTCTCCTGGTTCTGCTCCTTTTGCTCTGCAATAATTCCTGGAGGTTGTTCCAGTCCATATGGAATTCTTCCAGTTAATTATTCCTTTTAACACAATAATATTCCATCACCAAGATATACCACAATTTGTTCAGCTATTCCCCAATTGAAGGGCATCCCCTCATTTTCCAATTTTTTTGCCACCACAAAGAGCTTGACTATAAATATTTTTGTACAAGTCTTGTTCCTTATTATCTCTTTGGGGTACAAACCCAGCAGTGCTATGGCTGGGTCAAAGGGCAGGCAGTCTTTTAGTGCCCTTTGGGCATAGTTCCAAATTGCCAGTGTCCCAATTTTGCCACATCCTCTCCAACATTTATTACTTTCCTTTGCTGTCATATTAGCCAGTCTGCTAGGTGTGAGGTGGTACCTCAGAGTTGTTTTGATTTGCATTTCTCGAATTATAAGAGATTTAGAATACTTTTCATGTGCTTATTGATAGTTTTGATTTTTTTTATCTGAAAACTGCCTATTCATGTTCCTTGTCCATTTATCAATTAGGGAATGGCTTAAAAAATCTTTTTCTTAATGTAATTCAGAAACCTATAAATTTATGTGTGGAGGTTATAATTATTCTTCTTCATTTGGAGTAGATATGGATTCTTTCAGTGAGGAATTAATGAGGCCTGTGGAAGAGGATGATCAAGTAGAAGCATCAGTAGGCTCTGGACCAGAAATATATTTACCTTGGCTTTCTCAGCATGTTCAGAGTACAGGTAAGTAGAAGTGACCAATGAGAAGTCTATGCAGAATTGAAAAACAAATATAGTAATTTGAGCTTTCTGATTATTTGGATTCTAGATAAGTTTACCATTTCATGAGAATTTCCTTATAAATCTTGTTCTTCCACGTGAAGTTGGCCTATTGTCCTTTTAGGGTTCCAGGGAAGTATACTTCTATACTATATATTATATATAGTTTAAATTCTTAACTCTGGATTAAATATTCAGGAAAGGGAATTGGATTGGGAGTCAGGCAGGAGACTTAGCTTCTAGACCTTATGCTACCAAATGCTGTTAGTGTGAACTTGGATAGATAACTTTTATCTTTTTGTTTCTTAGCTCCTTCATGTATAAATTGAGGGGCTTAAACTAACTGATTTTTTTGTAGTTTAGTTTTTATTTCATAATAATAAACTTAATTTTATTATTTAGCCATCCTAGTAGAAGG
This sequence comes from Monodelphis domestica, assembly GCF_027887165.1. Taxonomy (NCBI): domain Eukaryota; kingdom Metazoa; phylum Chordata; class Mammalia; order Didelphimorphia; family Didelphidae; genus Monodelphis; species Monodelphis domestica. Next base: position 132,318,027 of record NC_077228.1, on the reverse strand, counting down.
AAAAGGGAAATGAAATCCAAAGAGAATTACAGCAAATGAGATCATAAGGATTATAAGTATGAGAACAGATGAGGTTTCCAGGTGCTCTTCCTAGCCACAGAGAAATTATTTGATAGTTAAGCCAAAAACAAATTAAAAATATTCATAAGAGTTGGCCTCAGTCAGTAGTGGTGTTCTTTTTGCTGGTCTTGCCATTCCTAGAACTGAAGTGTTCCATGACTTCCACTATATTCTTACATCCTTTCACTCAGTTAAAGACCATATAATTATCATCCAGCCAATTAATCGGCAATACAGCTGAAAAACTGAGAGCCAGTTGGGTTGAGCCCAGAATTTGCCATATACAAGAAGCAAGAGCAGTGTACTTCAGTATGAAATTCCCATCAGAGACTGACTTGCCACCAATGCCATTATGGCATGTAAAGTCACCACTCAGGCACATGAACCTCAGAATGATTCTTTGACGTAAGCTCTAGGCAAAGTTCAAAAATCTTGGGAATAATATATATAAGCTCATTGTTTGTGATTCTAAAAATTAAAATGGCCCAACGAAAATGTAAAGCACTGGAAGATAAGTGATGACTTGTCAGATAGGTCTTAATAGTGTTGTTTTTTGGATTAGAGGTTGAAATAGATGACTGTGGAAGTTCCTTCTAGCTCTCAAATTATATAATTTTATTACCCCCAAATTAAATTCTGACAGTTTCTAGTATCTTCAGTGATTCTGATATGGAAGAAAAGGAAGATATACTTAAATGTGTAGGGATCTGAGCTCAGAATTAAAAAGAATATTTCTGAAAAATTCAAAGAAGGTGCATAACTGAGGAAAAATATAAGAGATTGAAGCAGATTTGTACAAATAATGTCAGAATTTTGAAAGTTTAGCCAAAGCTGAAGCTTGCAAAGAGTCATCATGAAGACTTCTCAGGGTTATGTGTTAGACTAACCAAACAGGATATATAAATGTATTGTTTGTGGCAAATGGTGTTAATGTTAAAAAAGACAGACTAGGCAGAACAGTTCAACTATTTTATTTCATATTTTCCTACAAGGAGAATGATCTTGGAAAGGGTAGGACAAATGATTAAGAGGAAATTTGAGCCAAAGATTGTCAAATAGATTGTAAGAGAATGCCTGTCTGGAGTAACTGAGCTAGTCACCTGGTTCAGACAAATGACATTCTGCGGGATTGAAATAAGATGCCAGTGAGATCAATGAAATGTCAATAATCTTTGTAGATTCTTGTCGGATGAAAAAGGTACTAGAAAACTAGAAATGATCAAATGTCCCTGTTTTCAAAAAGGAGAAAAAAAATGGATTCTATAAACATTAGACTATTGATATAGTTGATATGTATCCACATTGCCCCAGAGGCACTTTAGAGAGATTTATTAAATTTATGGTTTGTGAACACCTAGAAAGGAAGTGATCATTATTAGCATCTAGCATAGGTTCACTTAGAACAAGTCATGCCAGTGTAATCTTACTTATTTTCTTGATAGAATTGATAGGTAATTCTGTAGCCTGGGTATGTCTTAATTTCATCAAAACATTTGATAAAATTATCCTTCTGTACCCAGAAAATTTTGATTGATGGAGTGATATAACCCTGAAGAGAATGGTATAATGGCATGAAGCTTCACTCTTTCCTTCTCTTATTCAACATTTTATCATTATAATTCTAGCAGTGATTTTAGTTAGTCACTGGAGTTCTGCTATGGCAGCCTCTTAACAACTTTGAGGAGGTTCTGTCCAGGACTGTGTATAGGAAATTCAGATTGGTCCAGAATCTGATGTATGACCATAGCTCATCATCAGGACTTTAGGCCCTGTTGTTTTAAAAATTTAATAAGAAAAGCAGTAAAACAGGGATGTGGAACAGTTAGAGCTTGATCAGACATTGAAGAAGCCAAGGTTCTCCACTGCATTTTTAGCCATTATCAGCCCTCTTCACTTTTGTCTTGCTACTGAACTTTGATTATTGGAAGAGAGAGAGAGGCTGACAACTTCATGTAACTTTTCCTTACTTAAATCCGGTTTATGCCCAAGTCAAAAGGTATTACCAGTAATGTAATTTTGGTCCTCTTCAAATATGAAGGCCAACAACCAACCAATCAGTAGAAGTATTTGAAACAAACATGTTTTCTGCCAAAGCACAGTGTAATGAATAGGTCCTTATAGGAAGTCAGGAGAACCAGTTCCATAGAGTCTTACAGCTACCCCTGGAAATTAACTATGTGATCTTTATACAAGTCACTTCACCTCTAAAGCTCAATTTCCTTATCTGTAAAATGGGATGGGGGATAGGACAAGATCATTCCAGGTCTAACTTTCTTTGATTCTGTGATAGTGTCATAAAAATCTAATGTTAGGTAAAACGTTAGGGATAATGGATAACTGGCTGAATTGTGTTATATCAGAGTTTCCACACCTAAGATGAATGTAATTTTTTAAAAGTATTAATGATGTTCTCATAAAATAATCTTGGTCAAGGCAACCTTATATAGGGAATGTCTGTATTCACAAAATTAATTATTCTTTACTCTGTGGTGACTATCTGCTTAACTTTATTTTTTAAAGTGAGTCGTGGCTGTAAGGGGACAAATTTTGCTCAGACAACAAGCATTTGTTTAAACTTCATACGGGAAGCCCTGTTGAAACATCAATGGCAACGAGCCTCTGAGTTCCTGCAGTGTTATCTCCAGACCTTGGAGGACTTTAACAGCCAGAAACGGCAGGTGGCCCCAGAGGCAAGTGAGCAAATGATGGGAATAAGAGGGAGTCCGAGTTCCTTCTTCTCTTTTATTGAGGATGAGGAATTTTCTCAGGACTCAAAGATTTTTATTCAAAATGTTTTTGTTACATTTTAAAGAGTATTTTAAATAAAAGCAACTTCAACTGAAGGTTGTGTGCATAGATGAAAGGAGGATTTTCCCTATATGTTTGTGTTTGTAATGAAGTAGGATTTAAAAAGTGATGGGATGGTTGAATGAATAATTGTAAAATTTGCAAATCATCATGATTATCCCTTATTTGGAGACAGATCACCACCCATTGACTTCATAATTTCTGCTTCTTTTGACTATAATTGATGAAAAAAATCAGTTATTTGTTTATTTGCAAATTGAATCTGTATTATCTTGAGCAAATTACTTTACCTTATTGGGCTGTGATTCCTTAATCTCTCAAAAGGAATAATTGAACTAGAAAGTCAGTAAGGCTTAGCTCTAAAATTCTTTGATTCTGTGGTTTTGCCTTCTATAAATGAAATAAACATTCATTTCTGAATTGTGAAGAATGAACATTTAGATTATGTCAAGAAAAAGGACCAGTTCAGCATGTGGTGGGATTATTCTTGACTCATTCTACTATCTTATACTCTTTTACTAATCAGTTGCCACCTCTTGTTGATTCTATTTCCACAGCATCTCTCAAATCTATACCTTTTTTCCACCCAGAGAGCCCTATCCTTGGTTCAGTCCCTCATCTCCTCTCCCCTGGCCCATTGCAGCAGTCTCCTATTGGTCTTTTGGCTTCTAGCTTCTTCTTTCTCCAGGCCATTCTCAACATAATTGCAAAGGTGTCTTCTTTAAAGTACAAGTTTGACTGTCACCCCCTTCTCTAGAAATTTAATTGACTCTCTATTTTATTTAGGACAAAACTAAAAAAAACAAAAATTCTTTAGTGTGGCATTTAAAGCCCCCATGATTTGGCTGTAGTCTCCCTTTCTAGGTTTATTATTGCACATTACTGCTCTTATGCTTTTTATGTTTGATCTAAAGAGGTTCCCCAGGTATGACCTTCCATTTCCTGTATATGTGCCATGTTGGTAGATACTTCCTCCTCATCTTCCTCTCAGAATCCTACCTTCCTTCCTGCTTATCTTATAATTTTCAGTTCACGAGCTACCTCTTTTGGGTAGCCTTTCCTGATCCCCAGAGTTGACAGTGCTCACTCTTTCCTCCTACTTTCTATTATATATTATTATACTTATCCATTTATATCTTCTAGCTCTATATTTTGTCTTTATATATCCAGCACTGGGATAGTTCCTTCTTGACAGCAGGGGTTTAAAAATGTTTGCTGGATTGGATTTTCTTTTTTGAAAGTGAAAGAGAGAGGTGGAGGTGGTGGGGAAGGAGTACTTAACTGTTTTCAGAGTTCTGTGGTAAGTGTTGGGGATATAAATAGGAAATCAAGACAATCTATGTTCATAAGGAGCTAACATTTTACTTGAGGAGAAACAGCACATAAGGAGATTTCAGCTGTGAGTCAGATGGAAAGGCCAATGGTCATTAGGACATAGAGGCAAAACAGAGGATAATAAATTTAATTTCACAATAAGATTGTTTAGCCTAATGTAAGAAAAAGCTTCCTAGTTAGATTTTCAGGAAATTGAACTGTCATAATGGAATGAGTTCCTAGTAAATAAACAGGCTGGATGGCCACTTGTTGGGAATGTTATGGAGGCTATTCATGCAGCTCACAGCAGATCCCAAGACTATGTTTTAAGAATTTCAATTATAGCTTCCTTAAAGTGAACATTTTATGGTTAAATTAGAGAAAGAAGGAGAAAAAAAGGCAAAAATAAAGAAGCCCATCAGAAAGAAGAATCCTAAATCTTGGTGGGTAGGAATAACATAAAAGTAGGCTTAACTAAGTAAAGAGATTATTTTTATTAGGCTGGTGATACTCTTTTGCTGATAATTCTGTAGATTCAAATATAGTTTACTTTTGACTTTTCACATGCCTCATCCACTCTAGATGAAATGATTGGTCCCAGCTTTTTGGTAGTTTAATGTTTTGTAAAGTTTTTTGTTAAGGAAATAATGGGGTTTAATAATAGTTTTCTCTGCTAGAAATCGAAACTGGAAAGAATTTAACATTTTTAATCTTATCTTTTCCTCTTTATGCTACATTTTCTTGGCAGAACATTTGGAAATTGGGAAGTGAAATTTTATATCACCATCCCAAGAGTAATATTGAGACCTTCAGTGCCTTTGCTGACCGGATGAAAAATATTGGTGTCCAGAATTATTTAAAGGTAAGGAAAGACTTGTAGCACTGTAGGATCAATGATTTAGATCTCAAAGTGTGCTTAGAAGCCATCCAGTACCACTGTTTCATTTTACAAATGGGGAAACTGAGACTTATAGAGGTTAAGTGATTTGGCCAGAGTCACATATATAGTAAAATTGGATATAAACCCAGGTCTTTTGGACTTCCAAGTGCAATACTCCACCCACTGCACCATACTGACAATTAAGATCCCAGTGATGATGAAAAATTGATGGAAGGGAATAGGAAGGGATAGTGGAACCCCTAAGTGAATAAAAGGATGCTTCATGAAGAGTGACTCTAAAGCATCTATTACCTGACTTACTGTTTCTTTAGTTCTTTACACTATCCTCTCATGTTCTCTGGCCTTTTCTGGTCTTTGAGTATTTTCAAAAGGAAAATACCAAGACTCTCTTATTTGAATTTCTACCAGATTTCCAGAGAAGGATTTCAGAGTGAATGTGTTCTATAATTGTGGTTATGTTATATTATTCATTTTGTCATTCTCAATCATATTAATATTCCATCTCATTCATATAATAATAGAATTGTAATAAATGAAATTCTCAGGAGGCTATATTTAAAATTTTTTGAATATTAATTTATTGATGACTGATCAAGATTTCTAACTAGCCGTTGGACTCCCTCCACAGTCCAAACAGATGTCAAAACTTAAGCAGGTCCAAAAAAGAGAGACTGAGTGTGAGCATCCAGGCAACCAGGTTAGGCCAGAGAGGGCAGGGGCTTAAGTGTAAGTAGACTGGGGGGGGGGAGGGGGAGCAAGAAAGGGACAAAAAAAGAGTCTGACTTCCTTTCCCTGCATATCTGTATAGTCCTTAAGACATCATCATCCAGTCTTTCCCCAGGATATCCTAAGAGATTTCTGATTGGAAAACAGGTACCATAGGAAGTGACCTCAGAGGTGGCCTTACCACTTCATCACAAAAAAACGTGGATCTCAGGGGAATGGCAACACACCTTTTCCTCTTCACAATTGACTGGAACACCATGGGGGCTAGAGTTGATTTCATTATTGAGTTCTTGTTTATAGATAAATAAAGAATAGATTTCTACCTTGCCTATAAAAGATCTAAGCAAAAGAAGGGAGGACCCAACCCCGTTTCATAGTTTGGGGAAAGATTTTTCATGCTTTAAAAATCAAACTATTTTTGGAGGCCAATAAGAGAAACCAATTGTACATCATAATTCAATATTAATTTTCCATGGATGTCAACCTCTAACAGGACCTATCAGGCTAGACTTAATGACTAACTGATTCATGCTTGTTCCCCATGGACCAATCTAGCTATTTTTGGACAGGTTCATCACCAGGTTGGCTGCAGGGTGATTAATTTTCCCCAGCAACACCAAAAGATTATGAAATTATAAGGTATAACCATCTCATGTCAGTGAATGGAAGACAAAAAAGATTATAAATCAAGCCTTGGAGTAGTGAATTTATATTGCTTATTGTTTCACGAACATCAGTCTTGTCTTCTAGATTTAAGTTTCTTAACATCAGGGACTATTTATCAACCTTTTTTATATATTCCTGTAGTTCCTGTGTCTCATCTTATAATTTCCTTGATGTAAAGAATTCCTTTAGGATTCCTTCTTCAGATTGGAATTGACATTTTTGAGAGTATTGCCTTTATGGGATGATGGGACTTGCTGGGGTCATAAAGTCAGTGTGTGCCAGATGTTGGACTTGGATCCATGCATTCCTGATTCTGAGGCTACCTTTTTATTCCCTATTCTTTTCTGCCTTTCATATTTGAAACCCCATGACCCAGCATTTTTTTTTTCCTTGTAGATCTCTTTACAACATGCGTTATACCTTCTGCATAAGGGAATGGTTGAGGATGCTTACAGAAATCTAAACCAAGCAGAAAGCTGGAGATACGGTGAAATGTCTGCATCCCAAGAAAAATTAATTAAACTTATTCAGGCATATAGAGGACTTTTGGACTATTACACATGGTCTAAAAAGAGGACTGAACTGTCCAGATTTGGTGAGTAAATTTTAGGCTTTACCTTATGATATCTAGGAGTGGAAAGGACATTGTGAGATTATTTTATTCATCTCTAGACTTCATTTGTATATTGCAGAGAAAGGAAAATCTCTAGTAAAGGAAATTTCATCATTTCCTTTGGTATAATTTCTAGTATCTCAAAACTGTCCTAGATGGGAATCTTCATTGGCATCTACAAAACAATCAGTTGTTTTTTTAAAAATTTAACTGCCATTAATAGTTTAAAAATTGTTTTATCTTTACATAGTAATGACTTGTAGATGTGGATTTTCCTTCATGTAAACTTGTAATGAAGTCCATTTTGGTCATTTTGTAAGACTAATACATGTAAATGATAGTACGAGGTAAATTTTGTCAAACCGAACTGATTTTCCTGCAATTTAGTCCTTTCCATGCTTTTGTACCAACATTTCCATTTTCATTCAAGCATGATTATACCCATTTTCTACCACTGCTGGCATGTGAAACTTATATCCCAACTTTTCCTTTCAAACTGATAACCTTTCCTAGTCTTCCTATTATTGACTGTCATACCCTCAAGCTTCTAGATTTATATTCTTAGAACTTATTTTGATTTTAGTTTTGAGTCCATTGCTATTTATCAGTCCTTATGGCAGTTTCTTTCTTCAAAACCTTCTATTATTTCTGAGCTGCTAATCCTTAACTTTAAAAAAAATTTTTAATTTTAAACCTTTACCTTCTGTCTTGGAGTCAATACTGTGTATTGGCTCCAAGGCAGAAGAGTGGTAAGGGCTAGGCAATGGGGGTCATGTGACTTGCCCAGGGTCACACAGCTGGGAAGTGTCTGAGGCCAGATTTGAACCTAGGACCTCCGGTCTCTAGGCCTGGCCCTCAATCCTCTGAGCTACCCAGCTGCCCCCTCTTAACTCTTTTTTAAAAAATCCCTTACATCTTAGAATCAATACTGTCTACTGGTTCCATGGAAGAAGAGTGGTAAGGACTAGGCAATGGGGGTTAAGTGACTTGCCTAGGGTCATACAACTAGGAGGTGTCCGAGGACAGATTTGAAACCAGGACTTCAAATCTCTGGGCCTGGATCTCTATCTACTGAGCCACCCAGATGCCCCCTAATCCTTAACTCCTGAAGAGAGTCCACCATCTGATTTTTCTGCTGCTTCTGGGTTCCTAAGTGTCCCTGGAGAAAGTCATAAAATCCAATTGATTCACCTACTATAAACTTATAATGCTTAACCACAGCGGAGTCCTTATTGCTATTTGGAAATCCTTCCATAAAATCCATAAATTCATAAAATCTGTATTCCTAGAATGATTTGCACATTTTTTTCTTCTGTTCTCCAACTCCCAAGTATACCTATAACAGTTAGAACAAATGACTTCATTTCCTACTGGGTAGATTACAGCCATCTGATAGGAGCTTCTTCAACTCGACTCACAGTCCCAAAATTTCAGAGTTGGAAGGCATCTGATCCAACTAGTCCCTGGTACAATATATTTAATAAGTAGATGTCTAACTAGTGTCCTCCAGTGAATACGAACCTGCTATTTCTTGAAGTGTCTTTTTGCACTTTTGGATAGCTCTAACTTTTAGGAAGTTTTCCCTTCCATCAAGCCTAAATTTGTCACTATGCATCTTCTACCCATTTCTCCTGGTTTTGCCTTTTGAAGTTGAAAAGAACAAATCTAATCTCTCTTCCATATGACAGTCCTTTACCCACTTGGAAGATAACATGTTTCTCCTAATCTCTTCCAAGTCATCTTCTGGCTAAATACCCCCATTTTTTTCAATTGGCCTTTATTTTGTTTACCTTTGAGATCTTTCATTATCTTTTCAGCTTATTAATGTACTTCCTAAATGATGAAACTCAAAACTGAACCCAGCACACCAAATGTGGTCTGATTAGAGCAAAGTACCTTAGCATTTTCACCTCCCTATTTCTGGAAGCTTTCTTGGATTCTATTAGACACTATTGAGTCATTGAGATTGTAGGCAATTAAAACCCCCTAGATCTTTTTAAAATTAATGTTTTCCTCTCTCTCTCCATTTCTCTCCTTCCTTTCTGAGAGCATAGAGTATTCCACTTTATTCTTGTAACCCCAGGTTCTTACATGGTGCCTTGCCATAGTAGGTATTTTTTAAATCTTTGCAGTTAGCTTCTTGTCTCAGAGGTAAAAGTAAAAAAAAAAAGAAGAAGAAGATATTGCTTTGCTTTACTATCTTTGCCCAGGCTATTGTCTTTTTTTGTGCCCCTTATTTTGCTGTATCTTTTGGGTTCTGTCTTTTACTCATTTTGTCTTCTTTCATGTACCTTCAATTTTATCATTGCTATGAATGCTTTCCAATTTGATTTTTTTTTTTTAGTCTATAAGAAAAGTTTTCTGTGATATATCTGTGTCATCTCATCTCCCTCCTCATGGCTAAACTTCTTGGGAAAAGTGATCAATGCAAGAGTCCTCTATTTCTTTATCAACAACTCTTTTCTCCATGCCTTTTAATGTGCCTTGTGTCCCCATCACACTATTTGAAACTCTGTTTTCAAAGACTAGAAGGGTGACCTTTCTGTTCTAAATGGCCTTTACATGTCCCAAATCTGTTTTACTAGCCATGTGAGTTTGAATTTGGAGAAGTCACTTTGCTAATCTTCAATTATATCATCCATAAAACAGAGGTGATGCTTGTTTTGTCTACTTCACAGGTTATTAGAAAAGTATTTTATAATACTTAAAATACTGTAATTTTGTTTTTACTATACTAATTATTTGCCATATGTGGGGCAGTTAGATGACTCAATTGTTAGAGAACCAGACCTGGAGATGGGAGGTCCTGGGTTCAAATGTAACCTCAGACATTTCCTATTTATCCCTGGGCAAGTCACTTAACCCCCACTACCTAGCCCTTACTGCTTTTCTGCCTTGGAACAGAAGGACTGTAAGGGTTCCTGACTCCAGGCCTGAGCTCTATCTACTGAGACATTTAGCTGCCTCTGGCTGCATGGAATCTCATTTCTGCTTCATACCACCCATCTCACAGACTAATAATCTTCTTTTTCTACTCCTCTGTACATGTTACTATTTTATAACTTCAGCTGCTCCCTATTGCTTGCTAAAGTCCCAAGTCCTTAGTATGACATTTAAGTCCCTTTGTCATAGGATGCCAGCTTATCTTTGTAGTTGTAGCTCCTCGTACTTCCCTGTAAGGGGGTAGAAAATGTGAGGATTTTTTTATAAAAGGTTGGACTGGATTATTTAAGAATAGTGTTGCTGGGAATTTTTATGAAATTTCAAAGATATTTTATTTTACAATTTATAAAATATAGAAAGAGTGAAGTAAGAAAATCAGAGAGAGGATAGGGTAAGATATCTAGCCTACGTACTAAGTATTTTGCTCTGGTACCTGGCTCAACCTAGGCAGGGGAGTTTAGTCCTTAGTCAGAGAGGCTTCGACTTTGAGCCAAGGACTTGGGGATGCAGGGAGCCTCTCTCAAGAGAATAGGTCCCTTCTGAGGCAGTCTCTTCAGAAAATCCAGGAAAGGAGTCAGCGCTTTCACTCACCACATGTCAGTCCAAAAGGAAGAGACTTAAGAACAGTCTCACCAAATCCAAGGTTTCAGGTCCAGTAAGCAGATTCTTCATCAACCTCCATCTTGAACTCAGAACTCTGAAGAAGTCACTCAGAAGTCCCAAGCACAAAGAACTTCCTCTCACAGGAAGTTGTAACTCCTTTAAAAGACGCTTCTTTGCGTTACTTCCTGTGCCTTCCTCTACTTTACATGGACAAATCTTAGTCTAAAGCTTTGCTTAGGATTACCCAGGGGGCAGTCAGTCGATTCTGATTTGTCACCCACTATTGCACACATGGGTCACAGACCTCCCCCACTCAATTGTGAGTGGGGTGTTTACACTTTTGGTGATTAAATCTAAAAATGGGCAGGGAGAGTTAATTTAATCTTCACATCCCACAGCACATTCTGTACTTTGGCAAAGCCCAGGCATGGCCCAGCTTCTTCCAATTCTCTGCTTGTTCATGTTATCCCCCAGATCTGGAATTTCTACCCTGTTGTCTGTTTCCTCCCTCTTGCTGCCACCCTCTCCTCCCCCAAATCCCCCCCCCACCCCCCGCTTACTGAAATCTTGTCTTTCAAGACCTAGTTCAAATATCATTTCTTTTATGAGCCATTTTCTGTCCTCTCCATCCCCATCTGAAAATAGCTTTTCCTTCCTCAAACCTTGACTAGCCACCCTCTGTGCTCATTCCCTTTCTTAGGAATTCACCATGGTCTGTTTTGTATTTTAGTTATGTATATTTTATATGCCTCCTGCTAGATTGCAAACTTCAGTAGGTCAGGGATAGTGTCTTACCTGTATGTCATCCTTTGTACCTGGCATACAGTTTGATAAATGGTGGTTAAATTTGGTATTCAATTTCTAACTCTATCCTAGTCAAAAGATATGTAGAACATCTATTATTTTGCATTTTTCATGTCACTTCTTAGTCTGCTGTTTCCCCACCACCTCCCATTGCCAAATCTCCACAGACACTGGCTAAGTTCTGGTACTAAGAGACATTTTCTTCCCTTTTTTTGGGGGGGGGGGTAGAGGTTTGAGGGATGCTGGTCCCTTAGAGCTTTTGCTTCTAGGTGTCTAAATAACTTTGAAAATTCAATCTTTGGACAGATACAGACGGTTTTGCCACCAATGCAGCAACCCAGGACATGCACAGCTACTTCCGACAGGCATCAGTAAATCTTCATGAGATCATTAAAATCCCTGGAATATGGGACCCTTTTGTAAAGAGTTATGTAGAGGTAAGCAGATTACTCAAAGTATAATTGGTTCTTCCTTCATTTTCATAAGTATATTTAAAAAATTTATATTCAAAGACTTTCCTTAATCTTTAATAGCCCAGAAGGAAGATTATATAAAAAATCCTTAAATATGAATTTTTAAAAAACCCTTACCTTCTGCCTTAGAATCAATACCATGTATTGGTTCCCAAGCAGAAGAGCTGTAAGGGCTAGTGGTAAGGGTAAATTTTATGGTTGAGACGGAATATATTTTAGTTGCTTGCCAGGGATTTAAATTCTAAATTCCAATGACATACTCAAATCCGAATGGAATTTTATGGTAGTTTATTTACAATAGAAGGAAGAAAAATTAAGAGTGAGAGAGAGAGAAAAGGGAAGGATAGCTGCCCCAGCCTGGTCTGAACCCAGCAGGAATTCAGAGGCCTCAGCCAAGGGACTTTTCCGGAGGCTGTTTCCTCCTGAAAAGCCAAGGAAAGGGAGTCTCAAGAGATGGGCCTTCCCAGAGGCTGTTGCCTCCAGAAAAGCCAAGGAAAGGGGAGTCAACCTTATAACTCACCACATGATTATCTAAGGAAAGCAGTCTGAGGTCTCATGCTCAGGCTCCTCCAAGTCAAGTTCCACTGCCAAGTACCCCCTCATAGGAAGTGACATGAAATATAAAGGCAGTTCTTTATGTCACTTCCTGTGTCTCACATGTACCAAGGGTGGCTTAAATTTGGCTTTAGACAGCCCAGGGGGTCAGTCAGTTGTTTCTGATTTGTCACTTGCTGGCACACGGGGTCATAGACCTTCCTCCTCCACCCTTAATACTTAAGTGGGGGTGTATACATTCCTGGTTGCTAAAATTCTAAAGACTAAGCAGGGTGGAGTAAATCTAAAATTCACAATCCCTCCCCACCCCATGATGATTGGGGGACTAGTCTCCCCAGTTGATCACTTAACATAATCATCTTGTACCTCTAAATATTCTAACTACAGGTGCATACGAAATTTTACCTTCTAAGAGGAAACTACAACAGTTAGAGATAAGAGGGGAATAGAAGAGAGAGACAGCAAAACCAGTGTTTTGCTGGGCACATTGACAAAAACCAATTAGGGGGCAGTCCCCTTTTGGCATAAGAGTATACATTCAAATAAATGTTTAATCAACCACACCCAAAGTTCATTCTGGATCTTCGTGATGTAGTGTAGGTTTTGCAGGCATCTTTCTGCAAATAGTTCATTCTCTGGATTTTAGGAGTTAGCAAGCTTCTTTCCTTGAAGATCTTTCTTGAACAAAATTTGTAAATCTTGGATTTTTATGAAAATACACTAGGCAACGGTGGTGAAGTGGCTTGCCCAGGGTCACACAGCTAGGAAGTGTCTGAGGCCAGATTTAAACCCAAGACCTCCCCTCTTTAGGCCTGGCTCTCAATCACTGTGGTACCCAGCTGCCTCCATGAATGTTTATTTTACTAGTATGCTATGAACATTATGTATTCACTTTCACTGATTATTTATTTTTTAAAATCTTTACAGTTTGATAAATGGTGGTTAAATTTGGTATTCAATTTTTAAAAGTTTTTAAAAAAATTTTTAAAATTAATTTTGAATATTTTCCCATGGTTACCTGATTCATGTTCTTTTCCACCCCTCCTCTCTTTCCCTTCCCCCTCCTGAAGCCAACAATTCAATTGGGTTTTACATGTTGATCAAGACCTATTTCCATATTATTAATAAATCATTTAGAGTTTACATCCCCAATCATATCACCATTGAACCATGTGATCAAGGAAATGTCTTCCTTCGGTGTGTTTTGACTCCTACAGTTCTTTCTCTGGATGTGGGTGGCGTTCTTTTTCACAAGCCCCTCAGAATTGTCCTGGATCATTGCATTGCTGCTAGTAGAGAAGTCCATTACATTCGATTGTGCCACAGTGTATCAGTCTCTGTGTACAGTGTTCTCCTAGTTCTGCTCCTCTCACTCTGCATCACTTTCTGGAAGTCTTTCCAGTTCACATGGAATTCCTCCAGCTCATTATTCCTTTTAGCACAATAGTATTCCATCACTAATAGATACCACAATTTGTTCAGCCATTCCCCAGTCGAAGGACACCCCCTCATTTTTCAATTTTTTTGCCACCACAAAGAGTGTGGCTATGAATATTTTTGTATGTGTATTTACTATATGTCTTTAAATTAATACCAACTATTGGTTCCAAGGCATAAGAGAAGTAAGGGCTAGGCAACTGGAGTTAAATGACTTGCCCAAGATCACATAGCTCAAAACTGTCTGAGGTCAGATTTGAACTTAGGACCCTGTATTTCTAGGCCTCTATCCACTGAGCCACCAGCTGCCCATGATAATTGATTTTTTTTTTAACCAAATATTTAGAATTGCGTACGATTCCTTTTTTCCCCTCTCTTGGTTATCAAGACTCAGATGGTGGTGAAATTGTAGATGCCAATTCATAGCATAGATTTAGAGCTGGAATGAAACCTAGAAATAATAATAATAATAATAATAATAGAGTAACCTCACTTTACAGATGAGAAAACTGAGACCCAGTTAAATAATGTGTCCACAGTTACATAGATTGCTGAGCTGGGATTTTAAACCTAGGCCTTTGAACTCCAAATCTAGGATGCTATCCAATGCATTATGACACATTCCAATTCTTTGTTACTATTTGAGAGCCCAAAAGAAAGCAGATTTTAATACCTTGGAGTGTGTAGCATCAGTTAAAATTTTAAAAGATCTGAAAACGGGTCATATAATCAGGAAAAAAGACTTATTCAAAAATATTTATAGCTACACTCTTTGTGGTGGCCAATAATTGGAAAATGAGGGGGTATCCATCAATTGGGGAATGGCTGAACAAATTGTGTTATCTGATGGTGATGGAATACTATTATCCTGAAAGGAATAAAGAACTGGAGGAATTCCATGTGAACTGGACTGACCTCCAGAAATTGATGCAGAGTGAAAGGAGCAGAACCAGGAGAACATTGTACACAGAGACGAATACACTGTGGCACAGTCGAATGTGATGGACTTCTCTACTAGCAGCAATGCAATGATCCAGGACAATCCAGAGGAATTTAGGAGAAAGAACACTATCCACATCCAGAGAAAGAACTGTGGGAGCAGAAACGCAGAAGGAAAACATAGGATCGATCACACAGTGTGATAGATATATGATTAGGGCTTTGATGTTAAAAGATCACTCTACTACAAATATGAATAACATGGAAATCAGTTTTGAACAATGATACATGTATAACCCAGTGGGACTGCTTGCCAGTTCCAGGAGTGGAGAGAAAGAGTGGAAGGAGAGAATATCAATCATGTAACCATGGAAAAATATTCTAAATAAAAAATAGTATCATAGACTTATGATGAATTGCAGTGCTTGACTGAGTTATGTCAATACTGTGAGATAGTTGTGGTTAATTTTCAGTAGTTTGATGCTGACCTTTCCCTATTTATTTTTTGGTGAAGGGTTGTGACACCATGGTTATCATTCAAGTGCAAAAGGGTACTTGGAACTGAGGTACTTGGGCAGCAAGGTCTGAAGATGGTGATGGCTGAGAAAATTACTCATTAGGTACAAAACTCACAAAAGTTACTGACCCATTCTGGTAATTATTGAATTTGTAAAGCCATGGGGAAGTTATCCACACCAAACATGGTGGACAATGAACCAGGAACCTGAGTGGAAGCGAGGACCCTTAAAAAAGAATGCGTATTTTTGCAGTTCTTTCTTTTGGCATAAGAATGAGTTTTTGAACTTGGATGTGTTGCTTTGAAGTTCTCCACCCCTTAAGGACACAGCTGGTGATCAAGAGCGTGGGGCTTGGAATCAGTTAAAGTTTAGTCTCAGATACTTACTAGCTTTTTATGATTAACTTAACTGTTTTTTGCCTCAGTTTCCTCAAACTATCAAATGGGGATGGTAATAACAGCACCTACCTGCAGGAGTTGATATGAGGATAAATCAAGGTAATATTTATAAAAAGTGCTTAGCAAAGTGCCTAGGACATAGTAGTTGCTATATAAATACTTATTCCCTTCCCTTCCTCCCCTTCAGAATTCCCATGGAAATTTTTGGGCCCTTTAGGAATAGCCTTATGGTACAACCTATTGCTGGCAGTGCTTCCCACCTTTCCTAGTGATAAAATTGTACTTGGAATGAATGAAAATTGTATTGCTGGTTAAGGTTTTAGTATAACATTCTCCTATCAGAAAGGAAGCTTTTATAGAGTAAAGTCCATTGAAAGCAAAATTTGCAATTTTTCTGCTCCCAGCACTATATTCCATTTCTGTGTTTAATGTGCCCAAATGAAACAATCAAGCATGCTATAGTCTTTTACTAAGTCAGTAATGCAGTCTTCAGAAATCTAATTAACTTTGCTGTTGGAGATATGTCCTTAATGTTTTTGACTTATCCTGTCGGTGACTTTCATTTCTTTATAGATGCTCGAATTCTATGGAGATCAAGATGGAGCCAGACAGGTGCTCAATGATTACGCATATGATAACAACTTCCCATCTAATCCAAATGCTCACATCTACTTATACAAATTTTTGAAGAAAGAAAAGACACCAGAAGATAAATTGATTAATGTACTTAAGGTATAACATTTTAAAGTCTCAATTAGATCTTGAATATTAATAAAAATTCTTAAGTAGAAGTTTTCATTTGCTTTTGCTAAAAGATATTAATAAAATTTGTATTCAAATTTTACTCAAAATATGATATTCTTAAAATCTTAAAATATAAGAGAAAGATAAGTACTTTTTTTCTTCCATACCTCGCTTATAGTAAACATCTATAATTAACTCTCACTCTGAGAGTAGGAGCCTAAGGATGAGGAGAGAAATCTCTTATGATAGTTGACATAGCAGTCATTACAAGTGGTCCCCAAATTGCATAGATTTAGCCTGAATATGAATGACAACCAAGGAAATTTGTTGTACCAAGGGTCCACAAAAATTTCCCTTTCCTTTTAGTTTTTGCTATTTAAGATTTCCCTTTAATTTCCTCTCATCTGTACCTGAATCTCCACACCAACCATGGCCTCCACTTCCCTCCTTTCCTATTCTAGTCCAAAGAATATATGCATTCTTTGAAGTGGTGATTGCAAAGACAAGGATTGAGCAACACATTGGGATTCTTACACATTATTTTCTCCCCTCTACCAGAGCCTTTGCAATAGACTGTACACAGAAGTCTTGGTCCTTCTCTTATTCCATTTCCAAGATCTCCCCCCAGTGGTTTTGTGTTTGCTCTTATGACAAAATGTTTAGGGAACTTATTGAGTCTGTGTATATACCCACTGATCTACTATTATCACTTATAGATGCTACCTTTGTCTTCCCCTTTAGGGTAAGATTTCTTTTCTTGCCCAGGTTTTCTTTTCTTGAACTTGTTTTTAAAAAAAGAAATTGACAACTATTTCAATATAATTGGTTTCCTTTATAATGCTATATATTTTATACATTTAAAAACATTATTTTGAGATGAAATACCATAGACTTCTTCAAACTTCCAAAGGCCATGATATAAAAAAAGTTAATCCACATTATAGAGTCTAACAAAAAAATGAAAACAGACAATTGTAGGGATAATATGATATTGAACTTTTTTGTCCTTTGTTGTCTTTAGAAGACTTCCAGAGAAATAAATACTTTGATTCAGGGATAGGAGATTAAAGAACTAAGACTATATCCTGTTTGGTCATTGGCCAGGAGAAGAGGAAAAACCCTGTTTGAAACCAACAAACAGATGAAGACTGTGGAAAGCCAAATCTCTGGTGCTCTCAAAAGAAATAATATCACGGAGTCTTCTTGAATTCAGAAGGACTCTCAGAGATTTTTTGTAGCAGAAAGACCTGGTTTATGAGGCTAATAAGTCAGTGGAATCATATAAATATAGTTTGCTTAGATTTTTGAGAACTATTTGGCAAAATCTCTGCCATTCTTGTGAGAAAAAGAGATGTTGTCTTGTTTTATGTACTACTTCTATTATATAGATTCAGAACTAATTGAATAGTTGGGCCTCAAAGAATATTGATTAGTGGCTTGATGACAACTTATAAGGAGGCCTCTATTGAGGTGGCCACATAGTTTCACTTTCAGCCCTATACTAGTTATTATTTTTATCAATGACTCAGTTAAAGGATATGCTTAATAATTAATAATTATACAAATTAGTAATAACCCAAAACTGGAATGGGAAAAGGATAGCTATGTTAGAGGCAAGATTTTTTTTTTTACAATATATATATATCAGTCTTATTTACTTGATTTCTCCACATTTGTTCCCCTTTTTAGGCTTCCTAAATTTATTGCTATGCCTGGTACTTAGTTATTTTCTATATCCTGAGTGTTGGTCTTTGTAGCCACCTGGTGGCACCAAAAATCAACTATTTTTATAGGATACAAACTATCTCTTAGCAAATTGTTTTTTAAGAATTAGAATCTCAGTTAATTTTTTGTGTTATTTTCCCAAATCTGTGAGGCTAACATAACTGACTTTCTTAATAACTGCTCAAATTGTGTTGTGGTTCTTAAAAAAAATGGCTTTAATGATATTAGATATACTTTCTTTAACAGATTTTTTTTTAAACCCTTACCTTCCATCTTAGAATCAATCCTAGGTATTGGTTCCAAGGCAGAAGAATGGTAAGGGCTAGGCATGGGGGTCAAGTGACTTGCCCAGGGTAACACAGCCAGGAAGTGTCTGAGGCCAGATTTGAACCCAGTATCTCCCATCTCTGGGCCTGGATCACAAACCACTAAGCTACCCAGCTGCCCCCCCCCCCCTTAACAGATTTTTTTTTTTTTAAAGACAAGCTAATAAAATTGACTGCATTGTGATCTGAAAAGTTCCTTGAAATTGTGGGACTAAGTCAACCTATCAAGAAAAAAATGAAATTATTATAAGTATATTATAATGAGAAATGTGGTATTTTGACTTGAAATTCTAGTTTTTCATATGCAATGTATAATACCACTATGTAGTTTATATACATTTGACTGTGTACCTATATTGGTATGGTACTTAACAATTTTCAAATTGAGTTAATATATGTTATTTAATTCTCACACTAATCCCATGAAATAGAGCAGAAATTTTTAACTCCATGTAAAAAATAACCTCCCTGAGCTTCAGTTTCTTTAAGTGATTTGCCTAAGGGCTAGTGTAAGTGAATGTATATCAGAATGGATGAAAAAATTAATGAGCAATTATTAATAATATAATAATAGTATTTACATAGTGTTTTTAGACTTGCCCAATGCTTTACAAAAGTTACCTCGGTTTATCCTCACAACTCTGGGAAGTAGGTATTTATCTCCATTTTACAGATGAGAAGAAAGTAAACCAATTCAGGCCTTCCTGACCCCAGGTCCAGTCTCTCTCTTCAGCACCACCCAACTGACTCTTATTAGGCCCCTATTATAGGTTTTTACTACTACTATGATTATTACCATGCTTTTGACTTCCTGTTTTGTGTTCCTTTTTACCAAACCAGGCTGCTTATGTTAAGGGCCATTTTAATGCTTTCAGAATGTCTTGTATTTCTCAGCAAATTGATTATTAAATGCTTAAGGAACTAAACACCTGGCAACAAAGGCATTGTGCCTTTGCAGGAACATTCCCCAGACAAAGCCCTTACATTCACTTTTCTTGGAAACTTCATTTTAAGTGAGTGTTGCATAACTTCTTATAATCAATAGCTATTACAAATTAACCTAGCTTAATTTTTTACCTTGAAAAATTTTGTCAATTGTTTTCATCAGCATTGATTTTTTAAAAAATGAGGGAATATCAATGTGATTTTGGAAACCAACTGGATTATTTTGTTGGTAAAAATAAACCAAACTGCTTCATTATTGGCAGGAAAGATTTTTGCAAAATTATAGAGGACACACTTTTGACCAGCCAAAACAAGATGAAAGCAAAACATCTTAAAGTTTTGTTTTTCAGAGAAAAAAATGTTTGTTGAAAAAGAGGGGGAAGATACTTTGAAATGAGATGAAATCTTAGAAATGACCAGCTGATGTGGTAATAACAATAAGTACCATTCTTTTTTTCAGATTTTGCATCAGATTGTGCCTTCTCATAAGATTATGCTAGAATTTCACACATTACTTAGAAAGTCTGGTAAGTCATTTTAGTATATATCTTCCTTCCTTTGTGTAAACTAACTGTAGCCTGTCCAGGTTTTTGCTAGGGTCAGTCAAAGGCCAATGAAGGAAATCACTGCATAGTTATTTTAAAATTATTTATATAATCTATCCATTATAATTATTACTAAGATCATTTTCAGTGATTAAAAAGACATGCATATTAATAAAAAGAAACATTAAGTCATTTCTAAGCACAAACTATTTCTGGGGTCTCTCTGTAGCTGAAGACTTCCATTGCATAGGAAGAAAGCCCATCATCTGTTACTTGTATTACATTCCTAAGAAACATTGTCCTCTTTCATGTTGTACTTCACTTTTGACCTTTTCACTAATCATTAATTCTTCTATCTGAATGAAAAGGAGAGAAACAAAATCCTGGGCAACTTAGGAAAAAGGTTTATAGAGGAGGTTGAATATTTGGCTCATGTTTAAACTTCAGAACTACCCATGTGTGATTATCCATATTTTCTATCACCATGACAGTATTATGTTCTCCTTTCAGTATTACCAAGAATGGAAATTTTGTGTTGAGTTTTTTTTTCAGTAATGAGAATTTACAGGCATCAAATCCACAGCATTGGCTTTATTAGAAGCAAACTAACCAATTTAATTAACCATACACAAACACTTACAAAATCATGTACCAAGCAATGCTTTGTGTTCTTTTCATTTGTATTCTTTTTTAAAAATCTAATTAATTAACTAATTAAGATGGTTACATGATTTGTAATCTTCCCCATCTCCCTTCCCTTCCCACCTGTTGGGGCTGACAAGCAACTCTACTGGGTTACATATGTATCATTGTTTAAAATCTATTTCCATGTTATTATTTGCAGTAGAGAGATCTTTTAACATCAAAACCCTAATCATATCCCTTTTGAACCACATGATAGATCACACGTTTTATTCTGGATCTCTACTCCCACAGTTCTTTCTCTGGATGTGGATAGCGTTCTTTCTCATAAGTTCCTCTGGATTGTCCTGGATCATTGCATAGAATGCATTATTCTATTTGACCTAGACCAGAATACTTAGTAGCCAGCAGTAACCCAATGACTCTAATTTTTGAGCCTCTCTCAGTTCAATGCTGTATGTTAACTTGACCTCTTATGACCATTGCAGAGAAA
This sequence comes from Monodelphis domestica, assembly GCF_027887165.1. Classification (NCBI taxonomy): domain Eukaryota; kingdom Metazoa; phylum Chordata; class Mammalia; order Didelphimorphia; family Didelphidae; genus Monodelphis; species Monodelphis domestica. The sequence continues at coordinate 132,296,849 of NC_077228.1, read as the reverse complement.
AAAGAACATCAGAAATTGGGGCTAGAAGTTATATTTGCAGTCTTGGATTTTTCTGGTTGCACAGAGAACATAACTGCTTGGAGCTACCTGGCAAAGTACCTGAAACAGATAGTGAAGGAGTAAGTATGAAGCATCTTACATGACTGTGGCAGTGGAAACCCAAGATTCTGGTTAGCCCCAATGCTGCAGAAAGAGTATCTTGTCAATTTTAACATGAGACCCTCATTTCTTATATTTTCTATGCCAGCATTTTAACCTCTCTTCAGGGCCTGTCAGCTCCATGAAGTACAAAGCCAGAAGCTGAAAGATCATTTGTTCATTTTTACAGGATGTCTAGGGATTGCCATTTTATCCAACTGAATATGTTATCCTAGCAGAATATTGCCTTGACTATTGAAATACCTATTTTGAGTTTAGTGAATAAGGTCTATTTTTTGAGCACATTAGTTTTATGTCTGCATACTGTAAGGAACTGATTTATTATGTGAATAGTAATTTCTTTCCGTAACTTCTGAAGTCCTGAAGAAGAATTCAATAGATTTGGAGGAGAGAAAAGTTCTTGCTAATAGTATAACAATATTATAATTTTTTTCATCTTCCTGCATGACTCTTATCTTACTAGAAGATGTCCCCTTGATATCTCTATGTTCCATTTGGTGGAATATTCAGAAAAAATGGACTTTCTCCTGTCTTCCTTTTTGCCTTTTTTTGCTTCTGTCACATGCCAGTAGGTGAATAAGAAGGAGAATAACCTGGATGGTTTTTTCCTCTGTGTAGAGTAGTTTTAAAAAACACACCTCAGTGCCACAGTAAATAGAACACCAGGCCTGAAATTGGGAGAACCTGGATTCAAATCTGGCCTCAGACACTTGCTAGTTGTGTGATCCTGAACAAGTCACTTAATACCATTTTCCTAACTATTCCCCTTCTGTCTTAAAGTTGTTATTAAGACAGGAAGTAAGCGTTTGGAAAAAACAAAAAGGCTATCTATTATGTTTTTGTGAAAAGAAAGACTTTTGAGTTTGTGAGAAGAAAGAAGAAAATTTTTTTCTGGAATTTGTCTTTATATATTGAAATAGCTGATTCTTTGGTGTGTTGCATCACTATATAAAGCTAAGATATTATAAACCTCAGGTATATTAGATAGCTTGCCTTCAAAAGTCAAACTATTTATCTTGTGTTTTTTGTTACATTGAATTGCTAATTAAGATGGTAGATCTTGTGAGCATCTATACTTAACAAATAAGTTTCAGAGTAAAGTTTTTCCCAAGTGGATTGATGAAAAAATATAAAAGTTGGGTGGAGAATTAATAAAAATAATTTACTTCCACGATTTTCTCCCTCATATGTGGTGCTAATTTGGGAACATTGTCCTTTCTTTTCTTCATAGACTTTACTAAAGTTAGTCTGCTTTCCAACCCTACATCACCTCTCTCCATTTTTTCTCCTTTTAGAAAACATATAGACTGGGTTCAAGAGGCATGGAGTTCTAGAAAGGACTGGTGGCCCACATTTCACTTCAGTTACTATCTGGCAAAAAAGAATTGGAAAGAAAATAAGATCCTGGCAGTGAAAAAAGCTTTCACATCTGGAATACTGCTGGGAAAAGGTATGTGCTTTTTACTCCTCTATGTCCAGTATGCCCCTGGAAGAATATAAAGGGTTACTGCTGATCTAAATTTTCAAGAATATCTAAATAGTTGCTTTAACTGAAATTATTTAGTGGGCAGAGTCATACAAGTTTGAATCAACTAGTTATATAATACTTGATTAATAAGGAGGTAGTGTTGGGTGCAGTGTGTAAATAGATGATCATTTGCCCTCAATAAATCAGGTTGGAGAGGTGGTTAGAGATTCTGAGCCTGTGGTCAGATAGTGTGCTTAGCAAGAATCGTTAGTGATCAGATCCACCAGTTTGGGGATTGCCATGTTTGACTTATAATACTGTTCGTTGGTTTAAAGTATTATTTCTAGCAGAGTAATACGGGGCTCTGAAGTGCAGGATGAAGTTGAAAATAGACCCACAGACTTAAACGATCCGTTTGTTGCTAGCTTGGAAGTTTTTAGGGATTCTTAGCTTTTTTCAGGTGGGAAAATTTATTAGCTATGTTGCAATAATAGTAGTAGAGCTATGTTTTCTCTTCCAGTGTAGAAGAGACAGGGATCTCTCCTGAAAAAAAAAAAAAGAAATATGTCTATTAGCCCAGCAAACAAACCCTCCAGAGAAAAGAGGAGACAGTCTTTACTTTTTAAATTATGTTGACTACTTGACAAAATTCTCATTCTCTTGATGCCACTTGAGTGTGGAGAAGCAGATAGCACTGGAATAAGTGCTGTGTGGTGACTGTTAATATCATTGTCCTGCAAAACATGTTTGGCGAGTCTACGTGAAGGTCTCATAGTGGTTTGCTAAAATATCTATCTGTCTTCCTGGAGTGTCAAAGTATCCTTAAGAGGTCCTGCTCTTGCTTGGACTCCATAATTCAATTTTGAGGATATTTATTTCTATTTTTATAATTAGCCTTTATATGGTTCTTTAAGGTTTATAAAACATTTCTAATTTTATTGTTATAACAACTTTATGAGGTTTATATTTGTTTATAGTGTTACATATTTTTATAATAATTTTTTCCAGATTACATGTCAATACAATTTTTTTAATATTTGATTTCGGACATTTTGCAGTCCATACTCTCTCTCACCTTCCCACTCTCTCATTCTCCCCATGAAGGTAGGCAATATGATACAGATTGTATATATATTATCATATAATACACATTTTCATGATCCTTATGTTGTGAAAGAAGAGACACATTGCCTACCCTAGAGAAAAATTCAAGGAGCAAATAAAATAAAGAATGTTATATTTCAATTTGCATTTAGATACTAATTGTTTCTTCTTTTATGGAGGTGGATATTCTCTTTTTTTTTCATAAGTCTCTTGGAGTTGTCTTGGCTCCTTGTTTTGTTTTTATTATAAAGTCATACATAACTGAAAAAAAAAGGTTCTACTTGTTAATGCTACAGGTAGTAATACTACAAAAATTAATACTATAGCTATTAATACGCTTAATTTTTGTAGATGAGGAAACAGAGGTTAAGTGACTTATCTGTCATCCCAAAGCTAGTAAGTATAAGAGAGGATCCCTCAGGGTTCACTTGATTTTAGTTCTACTGCTTTTTATATTCTGCCCCTTCTCCAACTCTTCCATGCTACCCTCTTATTTTCTTTAAAGTTATGCATCAAGAAATCATTATAAATTTTGGAGTTAGAAGATTTAAGTTTGAATCCAGGCTCTTCCTCCTAGCTAAATGACCTTGGGCAAATTATTTAACTTCTCAGAATGCTTTCTCACACTTATGAGGAAAATGCTTTTAAAACAGTAAATTATTATTATAAATGGTTATATAGCTAAATACATTATTATTGAATGAAGAGCATAGTTTGAGGAACTAATTTTTATTTTTAATACAGCTCAGGTGTTTGCTATATTTTTATATTTAATATCACTTATTTAGCATGATCTGTAAAATACAAACTTCAACAAATATGACAATCAAACTTAATGAAATAATATTTAACAGTCTACAAAACCATGTTATTCATCTTTGTAGACTGATATCATATCTTTGGAGAAATAGTTATAATTCTGTTTATATAATTTCAAACAAAGTTGATGAATAAAATTCCCTATATATAAAATTAGAGAGATAACAAATAAATGTGTGTGTATATGCATATGTGTGTCTTTATGGAGAGGAGCACAGATTAGTACAATATCCAAGTTACTTAAATAAATGTGATTCCTGATATGCAATTTATTTAAATCTTACTTTGCCAAACTAGTATTTACATTTCATTGTGCATATTCCAGGGCTATGGAAATTTAATTCACATCAATCTTTTATTAATTCTTATGAATGGACAACAATAAACATAGCAGAGCTGGCCTCATATCTTAGAGCAAAAGTTCTTCATCTGGGATTTAGGAATTTGTTCTTTTAGTACCTATATTCCAATGTAACTGATTTCCTATGTATTTTATTTTATGTACTTAAGAACTTTTTTTTTTCTGAGAAGTGGTTTATAGGCTTCTACCAGAGGACCAAAGGGGTGGGGAGTGGGGTCCATGGCACAAAAAAGGTTAAAATCTCTTACTTTAAGATAATGCCCAGACTGCCTTTGAGGAAATCACATAACTGTTTTTTTTATAAAGTTCTTTTCATTGCCTTACATTAGAAGTATAAAATAATCAACCGTTTGCTTAGTGCTTCATAATAATTGTAAGTTCTAAGCAGCAACAAGTCACATGTCCTACTTACTATTATTTTAATTTATTATTATTATTATTATTATTATTTCCTCAAACAGATCTGTAGTCTCATCAATTTGGTGCTACTCTCAACATATCTCAGTCTATCTATTTTGTGTGACTCTTGCATATGTCCTCCCCCTAATTTACTACAGAGAATCTACTCAAATGCTTTAGGAGTCCACATTGCTGTCTCCTGACATTGCAATGATACCAAGGGAACTTGTGATAGGTGGCTATCATTTGTCATCTTGATCCTCTCACCAGCAAATCACCTCCTCCTAACATTTCCCTCATGAATTCTTTATCCCCATTGTTCTTCACAATTCTTCACTGGGGATACTTCCTAGCTGTGTGATCCTGGGCATGTCATTTAAATCCCCGTTGCTTATCGTTACCATTATTTTACCTTGGAACCAATACACAGTATTGATTCTAAGATGTACGGTAAGGGTTTAAAAACAATTCTTAATTGGTTTTACAATTCTCATGCCTATTATGTGCCTTTCCATTACCCTTTATATAATAATAATTTTTCAGTTCTTTGGAGACTGTTGGGTTTCATTTTTCATAGCCATACAATAGCACCATTGGAATTTGATGTTAAAAAAGTGAGTCTTTGTTTCGGGGAGAAGCTTGGAGTCATTAAAGAAATTTTGCAATTTCCTGAAGGCAATCCAATCCATTCCAGTCTTCACCTCTTGTTTAATTCTAGTCCCAAATCATTGTCAATTTGTATTTTCCATCTTTCCATCTCACATAGATGTAAGAAGGATGGACAAGCTCCTCATGTGTCCTCTCTTTTCCTTTCTTTTCCTTCCTTTTCCAAATTCTTGACCCTTGCTCCATGAAACCACTAAGAACTTTAGTACAGTAGATCCAGAGGAAGAATCAGTCACAGAGAATTTGTTTTATGGAATATGGTATAGGTTTGATTGAGTAGCATTGACAAATAACATACAATATATATTCCTCATCACCAAAATAGTTTAATAAATATTTATTAAATTTTAAGTAAAAAAAGCATATACTATCCTGATGATGTGTTAGAAATATGACCATAGCACATGAATTTCAGCACATTATATCAGTTACTAATCTTAAAAGGCAATTTAAATCAATAATATAGCCAGTAGTCTCAGACTCAAATTGCTTTTTTTGTTTTATATTTACTTCCGTAGTATATTCACAGTGTTATTGCTGAACGCTTTATTTTTCTTCAGAAAGACTTAACATAGGCCATCTTTCAGGATTTCCCTCGTATTCCTGATACCTGCACCTCATATTCTCTCAAAATCAGTGTCCATTCTCTCTTCTATTGCTCCAACCTCAGAGGAAGAGGTAGTCTGTTTCCATGCTAAGGCAAAACCCCTTTCCTTTCCTTTCCTTTCCTTTCCTTTCCTTTCCTTTCCTTTCCTTTCCTTTCCTTTCCTTTCCTTTCCTTTCCTTTCCTTTCCTTTCCTTTCCTTTCCTTTCCTTTCCTTTCCTTTCCTTTCCTTTCCTTTCCTTTCCTTTCCTTTCCTTTCCTTTCCTTTCCTTTCCTTTCCTTTCCTTTCCTTTCCTTTCCTTTCCTTTCCTTTCCTTTCCTTTCCTTTCCTTTCCTTTCCTTTCCTTTCCTTTCCTTTCCTTTCCTTTCCTTTCCTTTCCTTTCCTTTCCTTTCCTTTCCTTTCCTTTCCTTTCCTTTCCTTTCCTTTCCTTTCCTTTCCTTTCCTTTCCTTTCCTTTCCTTTCCTTTCTTCCCCTTACCTTCCATCTTGGAATCAATACTGTGTATTGGTTCTAAGGCACAAGAGTGGTAAGGGCTAGGCAATGGGGGTTAAGTGACTTGCCCAGGGTCACACAGCTGGGAAGTGTCTGAGGCCATATTTGAACCTAGGACCTCCCATCTCTAGGCCTGGCTCTCAATCCACTGAGCTACCCAGCTGCTCCCACAAAATTCCTTTTCATATGTCCCTGTTACCATCTTCTCTGAGACCTTACCCCATTGAACATCAACTCAGATTCCTTCACCTTTGGTGCCTTCTTCTTCTATAGGAGGCCTACCTTTATTGATCCTCTCACTTGTCTCCCCTGAAATTACTTTGTATTTATTCTGTAGACATTTTTCATCTACTCATCTTTGAATATGTTGTTTACTGCCAGTTTAATGATCTTTATGAGGGCAGGAACTGTCTCACTTTTGCCTTCCTATTCACATAGTAGGCACTCAGTAAATGCTAGTCAAGTTAAGTTGAAGTAATTGGGTTATATATATGCCTTTGGACATAGGAATAAAGGTCTTACATATGAATTGGGTGCTCTGTGGGATTGAGATTCTTGGCAAAGATAATAAAACTAGGTTGAAGTAAATAACAACGTAGAGATACAGATTAAGTTTTGTGTCAGATTTTTACAATTCTGTGCTTTTTGTCTTTCAGGTTGCAAATATTTTATGTATGTTTGTAAACAAGGTCGTAAAGTCCAAGAGAAAAGTATTAAAACAATGAAGAGATTTGTGATGAAACACAATACCTTAAATTCAGAAGAACTCTAGTGTTCCAAAATTATGGTATAATGAAGAGATCACTGGAATTAGTCAAAGGACCTCAATTTGAGTTCCAGTTTTGACATCTGCATAATCTTGTGAAAGACACCAACGCAGTTCCTTATCTATAAATTGGGGGAAATACCTACCTGCTTTGCCCACAAGATGGTTGTGAGGAAGACATTTAATGAATGAAAAGCATTATTAAAATGTGTACACAAAAGTACTCCTGTTAAAAGAAGACAGTTTTCAGGAAAAACATTGTTTTTGTATTTTAAAATTCTTATAATTAGTTTTGCATAGAAAACTTGTTTCAGCATAACTGTAGCTTCACTGCAACTATGTTTATTCTTTGTTTCTAACTTTTTTAAGGAATAATAAAATAGCTCATTCAAGAAGAAATATTCTCTTTGTTAAGTAATTCCTTATGCTATCTGGTGATGAGATACATTGTGGGTATTGGAGTCTCTCCCCAGCTGAGTGAAGGTGCACTCCTGCAAGTCAACCTGAGAGAAAGATCTGAGAATCACTGTTGGTGCTGTCTGTTTAGGATGAAGTGGGCTTTGGGCTCCATTTTTGGTTCATATGGTTGGTTTTCCTTCAGGTTAATTGAACCATCAATAAGGTGGAGATTTTTCAGTGTGATGAGGGAAATGTAAACATTCTCTTGGATCATTCATGAGTATTTTGAGTAAGCAAATATTCCAGATATTATAGTTTGTTTCAGTCTCTCAGGAATTGGCTTCATGAAAATCTAATGTTAAATGAAATAACAGTATGGGGACAATATAGAGAAAATGTTTTAAATAAAAGATGTGTCTGGGCAGCACTAATTTGGGTAATAAAAGATTAAAATAGGAGGGGGAAGGGATAGATGACATTTTCTTGGGTTAAAAACTCTCCCTTATGGTAATGATGAAGGGCTTTTCCCAGCACCTGTCTTCTGGTGGGAAGGGCTTCCTTAGATAAGACAGGGAATAAGACTTATCCAGACTGAATGAATAGCAGTCTGCTGTTATTCTCTGCTCGTAATTCTACGTATTAATAGTGTTATAGTCAAAGGAATTGTAGAGGATTGATTCAGTTTTCCTTTCCACAATAGCAATTCTACAAAATTATATTGCCTGGGGCAGTACTACATGGAGCCGTGCTATCCTTCTCTGGATCAGTTGTCCATGGGGGTTGTCTCTTCAATAGTATAAGTTAAAACCTATTGGTATTTTCTTATTCTGTGCAATGTCTGTCTCCAAAAATATCATTCCATTGAATATCATCCTAATATGCTGGTACCCATCCTTTGTTCCTGGAGAATGATATAGAGTTCTTACCCAGATGTATCCCCCAAATCAGTCATTTGAAGTATAATTCACCAATTCCAGCATCCTATGTGATACCTGAAATAACTCTGAAATCATGTTTTTAAGGTCCTCTCCACTGAACTGCATTTTCATGTGCAGTGTTAAGATCCTGTTGGGTTGGGGTTCCCTTGTTTTGAAACGTGGGTGTCCTACCTGGGAAGTATTATGACTTCCCACTTATTCTTTCCCTAGACATTGATGAGGGTCTTTTGTATTTGATATTAAAAATATAACCTTTGTCCTAAAGTCCAGGGTACCAGATTTTAACTCACCGGGAGAATCCCATAACCAATGGACTTTGGAACTGAGGTTACATTAAAGTTACAGATTCTTTGGACTTAAAGTCAGAATGAAGCTTAAAAATCACTCTTATAAGGCTATAATTTTCTTCTGTTAATTGATCAATCATAATCATTTTAGCACTAGGAGTAGGGGATGGGGTGGAAACAGAGATGAGATCTGTCTTTTAATAGCTTCTCATTGTGTCTCATTGTGGTTGGATTTCTCCCCTCTCTCCTTTAAATGAAGATGGGGGAGATCTCACAGGGAGAATGACTTCTCTATCCTTTAGGAAGAGCTCTGCCCAGCAAATTGCTACTAAACTTCATGGAGAAAGAGGAGAGAGGGGGAAGAAGGAGGAGGGAGAGGAGGAGGAACAGAGAGGGAGGGATCAAGTAGAAAGCAGGCAAGCCAACCTGAGTAAACAGCAGTTTGAGTGTTCTCCAGGCCAAGATGCTGAGAGGGTTTGTTCTTAGAGGTGGTCCAAGGATCCCAGCATCTAGTATTGGCTCCCAGTTTCTAAAATCTTCTTATGTCTCTTGCTTTTGCCTCTTGCTCTTCCTAAGCCAGGCTGCCTTTCTTCAGGGACATCCACAGTGCCTGGATTATGGGCCCCCCTTCAAACCTCCTGTGCACCTAGAGTTCTGCTCTTATTATGAAACGTTTGGTTGCTGTGATCAGAGCAAGGACAACCGCATTGCTGCCCGCTATTTGGACATCATGGAGTACTTCGACCTGAAAGGCCATGAGCTGTGTGGTGGTTATATCAAGGATATCCTGTGCCAGGTAGGGAAGGATATGATGGATATGAGGCAGCAAAGGATGGAGACTTTAGGGATAGGTACAAGCCTGATCTTAGCTGCTAGGGGGCAGTGCCAGGATAAATGGAAATAGTAATGGAGAATCCATTCCACTCTTCTCCATCACTAATCTCAGATTTGGAGAGGAATGCAGGAACTATACGCTTCAAACTGTTCCTAATTAAGAATTACCAACCAGAAATCATCTAGTTTCTATTTAAAGACTTGGTGACAAGGAATTCACTACCTACAGGGGCTGCTCCTAATCCTATGCTCCCCATCAGGATAGGAGCTTTGCCAGCTAAACCTCCCAGGTTCTGATTATACTAGCATTCCTTTTCTCTATGTTGCCTATATTGGACAGGGACACCACAGAGAGTAGAAGGGTATAAGATAGGCTTTAACTGACTTCAAGGACTCTGACAGGAGCTGCGCTTCTTGGAGCCTTCTTAGTTTTCTGGAAGAGAAAATGTGGCTGTACTTTGTAGGATTCTCTCTTTAACCTGTATCCTCTCTCTAATGCTCAGGGAAGTTTGAAATAATTTCCTTATGGGATTTTTTTTTTTTGCAAGAGGGTCAAAGTTGAGTGGGGATGGGTTTCTGAAGAGGTGTAGCCACTCCTGCATCTTCTTCAGTCCTTGAGGGGAAAGTATGGGGCCATTCTTTGCTGAGTCCTCTCTAGTTTCTGGGGATTCAATGGCATTCCGTCCCTCCTGGGTCTTCTCTTCAGTGCCAGGATAGTGATGGGGCCGAGGGCAGGGGGAGCAAGTGTAAAAAAGAGCAGTTCTGTCCCCAGAAACCTGGCTCCATAGAATTCCAGGAGCTGGTTCAGTAAACGTCATGCTGCTGACGGTATGAGTCATGGAGTCTTTGCTTTTACCAACTCTCCTGGATTCCGCCAAAATCCACATTCCGAAGAAGCACCAACTTAGTTTTCTTCAACCTCAAAATGTGAACTGTGAAAATACATTTGTACTTTGAGAGTCCTGGGGCATGGGAGATGGAAGGTTAGGCAGGAAGAGGGAATAACACCAGGAAACAGAAGAGATTATTTTATTGGGAAAAATCATCAGTAACGTACATCGAGAGAGGCAGTGTAGCATAATGTTAGAGAGCTAGCCTTGAGGTCAACAAGATCGGGGTTCAAGTCTCATCTCTGTCACATACTGGCTGTGTTTCCTTAAGCAATACACTGTAACATCTTGGTGCACCAAACAATGTAAGTCAAGAAGGGTCACAAAAGATATATTGGTAGAAAAAATTCTTCAACAGACTCTCCCAAGGATGAAATCACAGATCCAGTTAAAAAAAATCTATATCTATATCTATATCTATATCTATATCTATATCTATATCTATATCTATATCTATATCTATATCTATATCTATAGAGATATGTGTGTGTGTGTTTAAGGTATAAAGGGTAAAGTTAGACTGGTAGAACTCAGATTCAAAGCTCCCCACTCCTAACAAGTTCCAGTGGAAACTACATATCTAGATTCTTCTAGAGAACAGTTTTCACTTGAGTTGCCAATTCCAGTTACATTTCCCTAGGTATTTCTAAATTAATCAGTCAAACAAATGTTTATTAAATGAACACTATGTGCCAGGTACTGGGAATACAAGACAAAAAAAATCACTCCTTGCCTTTTAAGAGCTTCAATCTACAGAGACAATAGGACACAAACCCACTCTGATCTTACTACTCTCGTGGAGCCAAAGAGGTTAATAATGTTACCAGAATTCTTGGAGAGAGTCATAACAGTGCCAGACTCAGAAACCAGGAAGAAGGATATCTGTGGCCCAGGGCTATGTTGTTTATTCCTGGCTACAATCACCCTACTTCTTTCATTATTTCCAGGAGAATTTACCTGTATATATTTAGTTGGGAAGAGGTCAAGCATGTGTCAGCAGATATCACTTCTTTTCTTCATTTAAAAAAATTTTGAATTCCAAATTTTCTTCCTCTTTCCCAATCCTTCCTTACTTATTAAGAAGGCAAGCAATATAATATCAATAATGTATGTGAAGTCACGTAGAATTTATTTTCCTCTTAGTCATGCTGGGAAAAAAGCAAGAAATTTATAGGAGGAAAATTATACAAGCAAAATTTTAAAGTATGCTTTGATCTGCACTCAGAGTTCATTAGTTCTCTCTGGAGGTGGGCAGTATTTCCATTATGTGTCCTTCAGAATCTTTTTGAATCATTGTCTTGATCAGAGTAGCCAAGTCTTTCACAATTGATCACCTTTACAGTATTACTATTAATATGTACAATGTTCTCTTGGTTCTGCTTGTTTCATTTTGTGTGAATTCATATAAGTCTTCCCAGTTATTTCTGAAACTATCCTGGCCATTTCTTATAGAACAATAGTATTCTATCATAGTCATATGCCATTTATTTAACCATTCCTCTATTAATGGCCATCCCCTTGATTTCTATTTTTTTTCAGCCATAAAAAAAAGCTGTTATAAATATTTTTGTACATACAGATTCTTTTCCCTTTTCTTTGATATCTTTGGGATCTAGATCTAGTGGTCATATTGTTGGCTTAAAGGGTATGCACAATTTTATCATCCTTTGATAGTTCCAAATTGTTCTCCAGTTCATAACTCCAACAGTGCATTAGTATACCTATTTTTCCACATCTTTTCTAACACTTATCATTTTCCTTTTCTGTCATGTTAGCTAATCTGATAGATGTGACCTGGAATCCCAGAGCTGTTTTAATTTGCATTTCTCAATCAAGAATAATTTAGAGCATTTTTTCATGTGATTTTATATAGTTTTGATGTCTTCTGAAAACTGCCTGTTTATATCCTTTGACCATTTATCAATTGGGCAATGACCTTACTTTTTTATAAATTTGACTAAGTTTCTTATATATTCAAGAATGAGGCCTTCATCAAGGAAATTTGCTATAAATCCACCTCACCCCCAGTTTCTTACTTTCCTTCTAATTTTGGCTGCATTGATTTTGTTTCTGCAAATTCTCTTAAATTTCATGTAATTTAAATTATTTTATTTCCTATGATCCTTGCTATCCCTTGTTTGGTCATAAATTCTTCTCTTATCCATAGATCTGACAGATACATTTTTTTCATGCTCCCCTAATTTACTTTTGATAGCTTTCCTTTATATCTAAATCATTTTACCCATTTTGACCTCATTTTGGTATATGGTATGAGATGTTCGTCTATACCTAGTTTCTGCCAAACAGTTTTCCAATTTTCCCCAAAATTTTAGTCAGATGATGAATTCTTGTCCCCAAAACTCCTGTATTCATTTGTCTCCCAGTGGCAGCTGGTCAGCAGGTGCTGCTTGTAGTGATGAGGAAAATGGGCCCAGATTCCACAATAGTCTCTCCCCTCAGTAATGGCTATCAGTATATACCTGGGCTGGAAGTAGGTCCTGTGTTTTTAGAGGAACTGATATTTCCAGCCCTCTTGGGTTCAGGGTCCTAAGCTTTCTCAACTAGGGTCTAGGGGAGATAGTAGTCAAGGTGGGGAGTAGTGGCCCAATCCACCCATCAGGGCCTCTTTTCCATCTGGACAATGGCTGTGAAGGCTGGGCTAGGAGCAGGACTGGTGGTCTGTCACTCTTAGGGCTCTTGTCTACCTGTTAGTAACAACTGATTAGAAGTTCTTGCTTGTGGTGATGAAGGAGGTAGGCCCCTTCACCACAATGATTTCTCCCTTTTATATAGTTATGGGTTGAAAGCAGGTCTGGTGGCTTGAGGAGCATTACTATCCCCAAAGCTCTTGGGTTTAGGAGTCTGGGCAATGTCCACTGTGTTCTCAGGGGAGAAAGTGGCCAAGGGTTGGTGGTAGTTTGACCTGCCAAGTACATACTGCTTCTTCTCAGATCTTTTTGCTGCTTCATCTAGGAAAATAGAAAAATGGCCAACTAACACAAGTGGCCAGGCCAAATAGTGTTTGCAACATTCTATATCAGTAGTCTTCCAATTTCCTATCTAGAATCTACATAGAATCTAGAGACCAAATGTTAAAACATGCCATATGTTTTAACATTTGGTCTCTAGAACCAAGATTGATCATTAAAATTGCTCAGCATTTTTCTTTTAGTATTCTTTTAATTTACATCATTATAATCATTATTTTTATTGATCTCCTGTTTCTACTTTCTTGATGTTTGCATTAATTTAAATTACCCCAAGTTTTTCTGAGGATGATCATTTTTTGATTACATTCATTTATTGCAATTTGTCCAGCCATTTCCCAATGAATGAGAAACTACTTTGCTACCACTGCTTTGGTGCCCCCAGACATCCTGCTGTAACTATTTTGACATAGATGGTGCATTTATTTCTGTGCTTGGTCTTCTTGGAATATATGACCAGCAGGAGGACACTGCATTATGAAAAGCTTGGTGACTCCTCTTGCATAATTGCAAAGTTATTTTCCAGATTGGTCAAACCAGTTTAAGACCTGTCCAATAGTGTCTTAGTGTTGGCCCTGGTTTTGTCCCAAGACCTTTGGATGTGACTTATTCAGGATCCTCTGCCACCAGTCCCCTTCTTAAGAACAGAATTCTCAATACAATGAGGTTTTTTCAAATCCTAATGCCCATTGTCCTCTTATAATTCCATCTATTAGTCCAACACAGTTTCTGGAGTCTTTTATATTTTTTTTCCAAATTATTTCTCTTGTCCTGTGAAATAAAAGCCTGCCTCACATAATATCTCTAGCCAAAATGGCCTTTTTTTTTCTTCTGACAATGGAATTTAAGCCATATCTTGTTCAATTATTTTGCTTAACTAAAGGCCTAAACAAGTGGAAAGTACCTTCAAATCTGTCGTAGGTATTTATTAAACAGCTAATACATATAAAGACCCTATGCTAGGAACTGGAGGATATGAGTATTAAGTTGAAAATATCTTCTGGGCCATTCCTTCTTCCTTAGGGTAAGTTAATGCAAAAGAGGTGGGGACCATCCCAGGTTAGGAAACTCTGAGATAGCTAAGGGATCATTCAGTTTCTGGATTATCCAATGTCAGTGTTATTTTTTGTTTTGGATTTCTTATGGCTCTTTGGAACTTCCTTTAGAGTATGGACTACGAAATTCAGAGATATGGAATATTCTGCAGTTATTCATCTGAGAAAAGTTAGCCCAGTTGGTTAGAGCATGATGCTAGAGAGTCAGATTCCAGAAGTTCAATGCTGATCACTTAAGTATTAACTATATACCCAAAGGAGGTATGGACAATTGAACAAGAGTGGCTAAATTGGGGAAAAACTGTCATCCAAACCAGAAAAGCACATCCTCTGGACAGTGGGTCAATGGAATTGCTTTCATAAGTAAACATGATTGACAACTTTGTTACTCATCAGGGACTCCTGTATCCCACTGTGATGAGTGAAAAAATGAAATGACTAAGGAAACAAAGGTTTGATCTTCTGAGCCTCCCCCCCCTCCCCAGCCAACAAGCAGTTCCACTGGGTTTTACAAGTGTCATTGATCAATGACATTGACTTATTAAGCAATGCATGCCAATTGCCCAATAATAATAAATCTGAACCCTTCCTCAACTTAGGGATGGACTACGAATGCAGGGGATGGGGTGGGAAAATAGATTATTATACTTTAAAAGCAGTTAATCAAATAAGGCCATTTCATTAAAAGGAAACAATAAAACATTAAATAATTGGCTTTCTAATGGTATGAAAGAGTAGGAACTTTCAAGTTGGGAGGGGGAAAATGAACAAGCACAATTCCCTAAATTCAGAAAAAGAGGGGTCCTACACCCCTACACCCCCAAGTAGTTATAAACAATCAAAGAAATTTGGAAACAACTGATTGATCAGTATGGAGTAAGTTTTCATATAAAATGTAAAGTTATAAGAAAACTCCTTGCATCAGTCTTAGGATTTGCCTTAGTTTCTAGTCAATGCACTGTAGATTCTTTTAGTTAAGAGTCACTAGACAGCAAGTAGAGATAGTCCAGCCTCTCAGCTATGAAGGGCTACGTCCAAACAATGCAGTAAGGTTTTCTTCAAGTTTCCACAACTTCCAGGTTTTATCATAAGACAAAAGTTGGGCGAGACTCATAGTAATTACATAGAAACTAAACTGGCTCCAGAATTGAGTCACAAGATGGTGTCAGTGTGGTTCACTCAATTGCCTCAGTTCCCACTACTACTTGCTAGTCTAATCCCCTCAATTCCCTCACTTCCACAAAGTATTTCTTGGGGAGTCTAGATGTCAGTCCCAGAGTTGGAATTGGCTTTGAATTTTGCATGGGAGATTTTAAAATAAAACTCAGCAACTCTATGCTGAAGGAATGGCAGTGGATTTGCTGGATTTTGTTTGTATTGGGGTAGGTTTAAAAGCAGAGATTTTTGCTTTCAAGAAATCCAGGAGGAGTTCCTTATTTCCAAGAGGCTATTAAAGGAGAATATGTGTTTCAGCTCACAAAGGTCACCAAACTTTAAGCCTTTACTCTATAGCTGGAGTGAACTGGCAAAATGTTATTTTGAAATGCTAACTTGAACTTTTCATATTTCTTGTTTTACTGCTTGTTGGCCCAACACTAATCCAGTTAATTGTGTACTGACTGAAAAAAAAAACACAGTAATGAGCTCATGCCCAGTCACGATGGAATTTCATTTGTTTTATATTAGTTTCTAAAGACCTTATATTAATGAAGTCTTCAGATTAGTATTAATTCCGTTTTTTTATTTCAACAGAAGGCTCTTTGAGGACCAGGATTATGTCTTTTTTTTTTTTGAAAAAATTTATTTAATTATTTTAGAATATTTTTCCATGGTTACATGATTCATGTTCTTTCCTTCCCCCTTTTCCTCCTCCCCTCCCCAGCCAACAAGCAGTTCCACTGGATTTTACAAGTGTCATTGATCAAGATCTATTTCCATATTATTGATAATTGCACTACAGTGATCATTTAGAGTCTATATTCCCAGTCATATCCCCATCGACCCATGTGATCAAGCAGTTGTTTTTCTTCTGTTTCTACATCCACAGTTCTTTCTCTGGATGTGGATGGCGTTCTTTCTCCTGAGTCCAGGATTATTTGTTAATAATTACCTAATAAACATGTATTTATTGTATATATTTTCATATAGCAGTAGAGAAACATATTGGATAAAGGAACAGGTTCCGAGTCAGAAAACAACATTTCACATCCTGCCTCTGACACATGCCAACTATATTATCCTGAGGAAATCACTTAAATCCTCAGTGCTCCAGTCATCTCTCCAGGACTTGAAGTTGTAAAATAGTCATTGATTTGCATTGGTAGATAGGCTTTCCTACAATAGTGAAATCACAGGTCTAGATGAAAAATAAAATTAATATAAGAAATGTATTGGATGAATTCTGTTTACTCAGAATCCTGTATTCTGAGCATCAAACAATCAATCATTTATAAAGAATCTGCTGTAGGGGCAGCTAGGTGACTCAGTGAATTGAGAACCAGGCCTGGAAACAGGAAGTCTTGGATTCAAATGTGGCCTTAGACACTTCCTAGCTGTGTGATCCTGGGCAAGTCATTTAACTCCAGTTAAGATCTCTTTGGATCCAGAATGACAGTAATAGGCTGTATCCATCTGCCATCACACATTAAATAAAGAGAGAATGGAAAGTAAGAGAAATGTGATACAGTGAGGAAAGAACAATGGATCTGGACTGAGAACTTACCCCTCTTCTTCCTTGGAATGGATACTTGGTGGTGATTCTAAGGCAGAAGGTGAGGGTTTAAGGGGGAAAAAAGAGCCTACTTTTTTTTTGCATTTACCTTCATGGAGTTTGCATTCTATTGGAAACATGTACAAGTTGAGGCATTCTAAGAAGTAGAAATAAGGAAAAAGTGCATTTAAAGTATGGTTGGTGGGGATAGCCAATGCAACAACATGGATATGGAAGCATCCCTGTGATAGGATCATATTTCTCTAATTGCTTCTTATCTTTATGTTCAGTTTATAACATATATAGTAAAATTAATCTCATTACTCTCTGGTCCCACATAAGTTTTGATGTCAATCATACCTCAGATTTCTTTATTTATCATACTTAACCTTGAAAGAATGTAGTTATAGCATTTTTTGTATGTGTTGTCCAGTCATTTTTCTATTGTGTCTGACTCTTCATGCCCTTATTTGGGGTTTTCTTGGTAAAGATAGTGCAGTGGTTTGCCATTTCTATCTCCAACTCATTTTATAGATGAGGAAACTGAGGCAAATAGAGTTAAGTGACATAGCTAGTAAGTACCTGAGGTGAGATTTGAACTTACAAAGAAGAGTCTTCCTGACTCTAAGCCTGGTGCTCTACCCACTGTACCAACTAGCTGATGTGTCATTTAGGAAAGATTAGAAAGTTCTGCTATAGGATCTAAAGAATTCCCAAAGGGCTCCCCCCAAATTCCTTGAGGGCACTGATAAGATCATGGAATGTTCATGCCCTCCCCCATTGGGACCAGTCTGGAGGATGCTTATTAAAATGAAGTTATAAATTTAATGAGGGCAGCTAGATGGCACAGTGGATAGAGCACTGGGCTTGGACTAAGGAAATCTCATCTTCATGAGTTGAAATTCAGCCAAAGACACTTACTAGCTATATGACCCCAGACAAGTCACCTAACCCTGCTTGCCTCATCTATTTCCTTCATCTATAAAATGAGCTAGAGAAGGAAATGGCAAACTTGCAGTACATTTATTTACCTAGAAAATCCCAAATGGGGCCATGAAAGTCAGACACAACTGAAAAATGACCCAACAACAACAAAGAAATTCAGTGAGTTATTCCAAGATAAGTTTCACTCAATAAATGTTTTTATAAATACTAATACAGGCTCCAGTAAAAAAAAAAATAAATGCACTTGTCATATACCTAGGAATAGAACAGAAGAGTCCTGACCATTTATGAAAGTTTAAATCAACTAAGTTATAAGCTCATCATTTTACAGATGATCTAGGGCCCAAAATGAAGTGACTTGCTAGGTCTTCTCAGTTCAGATCTATTGTTCTTTCCTTACTGTTTCATATTTCTTTTACTTGCCATTCTCCCTTTCTTTAATGGGTGATGGTAGATGGATACAGCCTATTAATATCATTCTGGATCCAAAGCAATCTTAAAAATTAGACCTGACATTTCTGTGGTACTCAGAGGGGCAATAACGCATAAGTGGATAGAAAGCTAGCTTCAAGTATCCGGGAGACTTAGGTTCAAATCTGGTCTCTGACACTCACTGGTTGTGTGACCTGGGGCAAGTCACTTGATCTCTCTGCAAGAGGAGACACTGGACTTTTGGACTGGGAAATTTCCCCAAGATCCCGTCTAGTGGCTTTGAATTTTATATGGGAAAGATTATTCAGAATATTCCATGCCTTAAATTTTAAAGACCTTTTGTGAAGAGCAACGAGCAAACCATAATAAGAAAGAAAAAACACAGGCACCATCATGGCCCATCTGGAAGAGATATCATCAGAATAGCCAGAATTGTACCAGTAAGAGTGAAGAGATGGTTTGGAGATGGAGAAGACAGAGACAATTTAAGTAAGAACTGTAGGCTCAGTGAACTCTGCATGGCTAATCAAGTGTGAGCCAGGGGGAGAGACAGGGGCATAAGGTAACAAAATCATAGATTTAGAGCTGCCATGGACCTCTTCCTCTCCTCTTTAGGAAGGGGGAAATGGGCTTAATTTTTAAAGGGCTGGACTTGATTATTTAAGAGTGTGGCCTCTCTTCACAGGGAGGGAAATGTCTTTTTTGTTATCTTTTCATTTTCACCTCAGCTACCTGCTTCGGTCTGCCTCTGTTAGTGTGCGTGCGTGCATGTGTGTGTGTGTGCGTGTGCGTGTGCGTGTGTGTGTGTGTGTGTGTGTGTGTGTGTGTGTAGGCCCAAGAACTCTGGAAGTTTAAGCTTTTTCCTAAATGTTCCTTTCACATCTAAAACCTTCAAAATGTGATAAACCAGTGACCAACAAAATATTTTATTGATGCATAGATATTGAAAGTGATAGAATCCTTTTAGAGATGAAAGATGTGTTTGTTCAGTTAATCTCAATAAAGGAGGAGCTGAGCTGAGGAAAGGGTGCATGAATGTGTTTTACATGAATAAACACTGTAAAAGAACAAACCAAATATTCCCCTGGGCTCATTTACTTTCTGGATGAGTCAAACAGCACTGTGAGAAAAACCCATAGCTACTTAGCTTAAGATAGTTTTGATGGCTGACTCCTTGGGGACATTTAAAAAACAGACTAAGCTCAGAGAGGGCATGCACACACATACATATGTATGCATGTATTTATTTTTTATTATGCATATATTTTGTGTCTGTATGTATAGCCTAGCAGGATTAGTCTTCAGCAGGGCATGTGTTTGGCAAGGGGAGGTAACATAGAATACTAGAGCTTCCCTAAGTGGTTAGAAGTATAGAAAGTGCTAAAAACAGGAGTTTTACCCTTTTCTGCATCATGAACCACTTTGAAATTCTCAAGAAGCTTAGGGACCTCTTCTCAGAATAATATTATTAAATGCATTAAATAAAAAATAAATATACAAAAGAAACCAATTATATTGAAAAACAGTTATCAAAAATATTTTTATAAGTTCATAAACCTTAGGTTGAGACACTCTGACTTAAAGGTTCACAATGCTCTTTCTCAAACTCAGATCTTCTGACCCATCTCTCCCTCTTTCAAGGAGTGCTCTCCCTATGCGGCTCATCTCTATGATGCTGAAAACCCTCAGACACCCCTCCGGAATCTCCCAGGCCTTTGCTCCGATTACTGCTCAGCATTCCATTCCAATTGCCATTCTGCCATCTCTCTGCTGACTAATGAACACCATATCCAGGAGTCCCAGTTGAAGGATGGAGCTCACTTCTGTCACTACCTCAATCTCCCAGACCAGGATTACTGTTTTCCCAATGTGCTAAGGAATGACAATCTTAATCGCAATCTTGGAGTTGTGGTGGAGGATCGAAAGGGCTGTTTGCAGCTCTGTCTGACTGAGGTGGCCAATGGGCTGAGGAACCCAGTCTCCATGGTCCATGCTGGGGATGGTACCCATCGCCTCTTTGTTGCTGAACAGATCGGTGTGGTATGGGTCTATCTGCCAGATGGGAGCCGTTTAGAGGAACCTTTTCTGGACCTTAAGAGCTTGGTGTTGACAACCCCATGGATAGGTGATGAGAGAGGCTTCTTGGGCTTAGCTTTCCACCCCAAATTCCAACATAATCTCAAGTTCTATATTTATTACTCATGCCTGGGCAAGAAGAAGGCAGAGAAAATTCGTATCAGTGAGATGAAGGTTTCCCGCGCTGATAGTAATAAGGCTGATCTAAACTCAGAAAGGTAAGAAGTTTTACAGGTGGCAGAGACTTTTTTGATGACTTATAAGAACATCTTTAGTTGACTGGGTTCTGCGGTTCATCACATTTCCAGAGTGGCATTGCCAAGTAACGTGGATGCTCAGAATAGAGGCAAAATGTGTCCTCTCTATTCAAGTACTCTTATGGGGTTTCACTGTTTGAGTGGAACTTCAACTGGACTTACAAAAAGTATAGACAGTGTTGTGTCTATACTAGAAGAAAAAGAAGAAGCACATAGAAAGGAGGGCATTCCTCTCTCCCCCCTCCTTTTTAAACTCTTTTGGCCTCTTTCTCACTATCTAAAGAGATGTATTGGGAAATTCCAAAGACCATGGAGAAGAGACACAATAATTCAAATCCAGTTATTTTGAACTCCTTATTTACTAAATTTGAATAAGCCATTTAAAATTGTTTGATAAAGATGGGGACTTATAAAAACTATTTGGGTAAAATCCATACTAAAAATGTACGACACCTCTAAGAATCATGAGTACATTGTTTGGAATTCTAGATCCTCAAAGAATGAGGTGAAATCCTGGGAGACGGTGCCTTATCTACTTGTAATAAAATGATACTGGATCATATATGTAGGGGTGAGCTGGTAAATGTTTAACAACTAGCTATCCAAGAAAACAAATGCATGTAGGACATACTTTTAAATTTGATCCGCATTACTAACATCTTCAGTATTTTTTTTAAGTTTAGATAATCAGCCAAACAATAAATCAAGTCCTGATTTGTTTCTGAGATATAATTGGTTATGGGTGAAACATTTAACAACCACGCTCTCAGGATCCAATAAGTTTACATTGGCCATGGGAGCAGTTTCAGTGACTGAACTCACAAGGTATTGCCTGAGAAAGATTTGTCATTATGCAACCCTAGGTTTATAGCTAGAAGAAACCTTAGAGTTATCTAATATAACCTAGTCTCATTTTATAAAAAAGGAAGCTGAGGTCCAAAGAGCTAAAAAGTAAGTTGCCCAAAGCCTCATGAGCAGTAAGTGTTGACAGACCTGGTTTTCATAAATAAATCCCTCTGATTCCAAATCCAGTCTCTTTATGAGGCACCACCTTGTTACCTATGGACCATGGCTTTCCATTCATTTCTCTCATAGCCATTAGAGTAATTCTGATTATCTCTGGGAAGTCAGTCCCCTTTTCCCTTTAAATGGGGTGTTGGGGAGTCCTCCTTCCGCTAATTCACCTGAGGCAAGGTCCGGGTTAAAAATATTTGCCAGGGAATTAGAAGGATGCACTAGAGCTAGTGAATACCATTTGGAGGCCATTTGTTAAATTTTCAGGATGAGTATTCATATCTTGGAAATTTGTTGTAAATCTGGATTTAAAGTGATAAAGATAATGTTAATGATGCAGATTAAATTTAAAAGTATTTCTTGCATCTGTGTGTTTTTAAGTTGAACCAGTTGTTAAATATTTACCAGCATACTTTTACACATAACCAAAATAAATGAGGTACAGAATCCAAGATGGAGGTCACATTCATAGAAGTATTCTTCCTAGAGGTCTTGCTTGACTCAATAAATAAATAAACCCAATTTAGCACCCAGGCCATCAGTCTAGCACACTCCATAGGTGAATTCCTAGCTAATCAGGGAAAGAATTTTTTTTTTTTAACTACAGCCTACTTGTCCTGATTGTAACCTGAAAATAGGAAGCTGCTTGGGCCTGGGCAACCTGGGATATCTCAACTTTCATGAAAGACTAATTATTTCTCTGTTTGAGATTTTCAGTTTGTGTCCAGGCTATATACATGACTTATCCTTCTCTTCTAGGGTCATCCTGGAGTTAGAAGAGCCAGCCTCCAATCATAATGGGGGGCAACTCCTTTTTGGCCTTGATGGTGTCAGGGGTTGGGCTTCAATCTACTTACGCCTGGTACTTTCTTAGATGGGGACAGCAGCCAAAATGAGGCATGTTCTTAGAAGGTGGAGTCCAAAAGACTCTTTGAACCTGCCATAGGTATGAAGTCAAGGCATGCTGCTTAGCCACCCCTCACTGTGTGAGGTTATTCTGTAGAGCAGCCCCACTTAGCTCTTTTTTCAGGGTTCAAATTCTAGAATTTCAACAGGATGCCTCATTTGGTTAATTAAGCTTTTGAATTCCCATAGTACCTTTCACTACAGAATAAATTGTATTTCATCTATAATTTATATTTATATTTTAAATTTATATTTATATTATATTTATATTTTTTATATTAATTTATATATTTTAAGTATTTTATATACTTAAGCAAGTCAGTTTCCTTATTGCCAAGACTCATGATATTCTTGGCTTTCTTCAAGACTCAGCTTAAATTCTAGCTTCTGTAAGAGACCTTTCTCACCTTTTGCTTGAGGCCCCAAGTTGTTAGTGCCTTTTCCTCTAAGGTTACCTTCCATTTACACTGTATGTGTCTTGTAAATACCTAGAGATTTACAAGTCGTTTTCTCCATGAGACTGTCAGCTCTAATGGTATTTTTGCCTTTCCTTGTACCCTTGGTGCTTTGGTACAGTTCCTGGCATAAATAAGCCCTTGATATAAATACTTGTTGCCAGACTATTGACTTGGGAAGCTAGGTAATAGTCACCTTTCATCTTGAATACATTTGGAAGAATGGAACCCCCACTCTTTTTTTATATTCCTAATACCTCCCTGAGATTGAGCAGTAGCATCCCATTTCTCAGATGAAAAGACTGAGGTGCTTGGGGGCAGCTAGGTAGCTCAGTGGATTGAGAGCCAGGCCTAGAGATGGGAGGTCCTAGGTTCAAATCTGGTCTTAGCCACTTCCCAGCTGTGTGACCCTGGGCAAGTCACTTAACCCCCATTGCTTAGCCCTTACCACTCTTCTGCCTTGGAGTCAATACTGTGTATTGGCTCCAAGACAGAAGGTATGGGTTAAAAAAAAAAAGAAAAGACTGAGGTGCTTAGAAAGGAGGAGACTTGCCCAGGGTTACATAGTGAAATCAGGGGCAAACTTGTGTCTGAGTGAAATTCAACAGAGGTAGACTGAAGCATGTATTCTCCAAGCAAGATAACAGTTTCTTCAAGGGTCTGAACCTGATAATAAAAGAGTCTTGCCTCCTTTAAGACTCTAAGCAGAAGGACAGCTCCCCTTTTGTAGTTTTAGGAAAGTACAGAATAAAGAATAGGACTTTGCAGGTGGGGAGCAAGTTATGCTGTTTACAGGGTCATGGCAGCATCCTAAAGGTGAGGACAATATAACTGGTTACAGAGTTGAGGTTTGATTTTGGTTGAAAGTTGTTAATGAGGGGCTAGCACAGCCCCCTTGTTCTCTCTCGTGACTGAAAACAGTTCATTAGCAAAGTTAGAGCAGTGGACCAGACTTCTTTGGATAGCAAACCAGACATCCTTGGAGGATAACTTGGTGGTGTAAAGATACTAGACCAGACTCTCCGGTGCCCACCTGCATCCTCCAAGGACAGCAGAATTCCTTGAGGCAAGAATAGAACAGTGATTAGCAGGAAAACTGGATTTCTAAATTTACCTCATCACAGGTCGGCTGAATTTCTGCCCTAAGTTCAGAGTCAAAGAACTATGGCTTGGGCAGTTACAGGACAAAATAAATTAACTCTAAATAGGATCAATACAAAACGATACAGGGTCAGTTTGATCTTCTCACTTGGTAATAGAGTGAAATAGTTTCATTTTTGTCTTTGCCTCCTCATCCCAGGATTACAGTACCTTATACATGGTAGGTATTAATAAATGCTTAAGGAATGATTCCTTAAACTCTGACAACACAACCCTTGCTCCTTGCATGGCTTCAAAAGCTAGGCACCTGGTTAGAAAGAAGAATTAGTTAAAATGGGAAGTTATTAGATGAATGTTTCTTTCTTCCTCCTCCTCCCCTCAACTCCTAGGACTCTTCCCTGGTACTGTCTTGCCTTATTCCTTCCCCTCAGCAATAGCTTCCCCAGCAAGAGCCAAGATCTTGGCATACAGGGGTGTTTAGTGTTCCACCTCCTCAATTCTTGGTCTGTCCTGCTCTTCTCCCCTGAACAGGGTTTTATGCCCCTGAATCTAAAGCTTCTCCCCATCCTCTTTCCCAACTGTGCTACTCTCCTCAGGCTTATTCTGTGGCATTTGCCCCATCCCAGAATTTGCAGTTGCCCCTGTTATTTTATTCTCTCACTCATTGCTAACTCTTCGCCCTCCTCACACCCCCTTTCTCCTTTCATTTGTTTTCTTGGCTTTTTTTCAGGAGTTCTCTGCTGGGGAAAGTGTTGAGGATAGATGTGAACTGGAGAGGCTCAGATAACAAGCGTTATCGAATCCCACCAGATAACCCCTTTGTCGCTGAGCCAGGGGCTCATCCCGCAATCTATGCCTATGGAGTCAGGAACATGTGGCGCTGTGCGGTCGATCGGGGTGACCCCACCACCCAGAAGGGCCGAGGCCGGATATTCTGCGGTGATGTGGGTCAGAACAGGTTTGAAGAAGTAGACCTCATTGTGAAAGGAGGGAACTATGGCTGGAGAGCTAAGGAGGGCTTTGAGTGCTACGACATTAAACTCTGTCATAATGCCTCATTAGGTAAGTAAGACCACCTGAAATCTGGAGGGATAGGGGTGTGAGAGGCAGTAAGGTATAATGAAAGTCAGAGAGAGCCTTGGAGTCAGGAAGACCTGGATTCAAACTCTACCACTGAAACACATAACATACTGCTTATGTGTCCACACACTATGCTCTACTGATGAATTCAACATGTCCAGGAAAAGAGAGAGAGAGAGACAGACAGACAGACAGACAGAGACAGAGAGAGGAGGTGGGGGGAGAGAAAGAGAGGCAGGCAGACAGACAGAAGCAGGGACAGAGAGACAGAGATAGAAATAGAGACACAAATAGACAGAGGAGAGGCTGAGCAGAGAGAGACAGAGACAGAGGAGAAAGATCAAGAGACAGAGAGAGAGACAAAGACAGAGACAGAGAAATAGAGAGGAGAGAGACAGAGACCAAGACAGAGAGAGAGACAGAGAGAGAGACCTAGAGAGTCAGACAGAGACAGAGGGAGAAAGAGATGAGGGGAAAGGGAAAGGAAGAGGGGATGGGAGGGTCAGGGTGTAAAGCTTGAAATAAAAGCATCAGAGAATTCAACATTCTCTGCTTTTGTTTGCTTGTGGGTGCTGGAAAAAGAGGCCATAAATACTTCATTGGACTGAACAGAAAAACTAGCCCCTTGCCTGGATCCTTTCTTTTTCACCAAGTACCCAAAAGTAAATTTCATTTCACTGTATCAGTCTCATTTGTTAGTTACCTTGGCTCTTCCTCCTTTCTTGGGTGCTCATGGCACAGACTGTGACAAACTCTTGCTCTAAATGTGTACTTCTAATTCTTTGGTTGTTTTAGTTTTTTTTTTTTTTGTATTTTGAGGTTTTTTGTTAATTAAAAAAATTTTTTTTTTTGTATTTTGAGGTTTTTACAGGGCTACTGTTGTGACTCTGCAAGCTTTTCCTTAGAAGGATTTGCTAATCTCTCCAATACCTCTATGGCTACTTTCTGTATTGCATTAATTAAACAAAAACAGAAACAAAAACACTTGCAAAGCTGTTTTTTTCGCCCCTGCCATATATCAGTTTCTGCTACATCACCTGTGAATTCTTTTACCTGATTAAGAGTAGCTGTTTCTCTTTTTGTTTGACAGATGACATCCTGCCAATCTATGCTTATGACCATTTGGTGGGAAAGTCAGTTACTGGAGGATATGTTTATCGGGGCTGTGAATCTCCAAACCTAAATGGCCTCTACATCTTTGGGGACTTTATGAGTGGGTAAGGATGCTTATATTTTGTATCATCTTGGGCAAGTCTCTTAATCTCCCAGGGCCCCAGATTCTTTACCTATAAAATGGGGGCGATGGATCAAATTATCTCAAAGGTCCCATCTGACTTTTGCTTTATGATCCCATGATCCTCCATGTTTCTTATTTTAATTCCAGGAATCATTCTTTAGCTGGATAGTTTTATTTCATCTCTTCCCCATACTTTCCCTTTCTACATCTACCTCCCTTCTTTTCTTTCTTTAAGGATAATCTTGAAGGACTTTGACCTTGAATCTGGAGAACAATGGAATTTATCATCAGGATATTACAATAGGAAAGTTATTTTACCTCTAGACTCTAGTTTCTTTTCTAAATGAGAGAGTTGGACTAGATAATCTCTGAATTCCCATCTAACTCTGAATCTATTATCCTAAGATCATACCTAGCTCAGGTCTCTTAGCCTTTTGTATGTCTGTGTCATAGACCCCTTTGGGTGGATCCTTTCTCAGAATCTAAATAGATTCCTTTTAAAAAGGTGATGGATTCCAGGTGAAGAACCTCTTAACTAACTCATATATCTCTCTTTAAAACTCAGAAAACTGAGGCCCAGAGAAGGTAAGTGAGGAACACCAAAGCCAGAATCCAAGATCCTCCACTTAATATTTCTATCCAAGTGCCTGATCCAAAGCAAATGTTTAAAAAATGCTGATAGGTTGGCTCCAGGTCTATCAAGGAGCTTTTGACAGCATACTTGCAGTGAGGGACCAAGAACTTCCTTTGGGAGTCCTGCTGAAATTATACTAATAGCTTGGCATTTGTATGACATATTATATAACAGGCTTTATAATTATTATTTTGTAAATGGATACTGGTCACATGTTTCTATTGCATATTAATGTATACAAGATTTTAATTGTATGAATGAGCCACTAATGGGAGTCAAGAGGCCAATGATGATTCTTGAGCAGAGGTGTAATACGTTCAGACCTGCACATTAATATCAGTTTGGCAGCTGAATGGAGAATGAATTGATGAGGAGAGTGATGAGATGTAGGGAATAGTTACAATCTGGGCAAGATAAAGCAACAACTAACTTATCAGAGCCAGGGAGCTCAGGGGCAGAGTCCAAGGTTGGGACTTGACTCCTGTTCTTTCAGTAGCTTGTCCCCAAAAGTAGATCATTAAAGAACAGAGGTATGGGTGTGAGTAGAACTCTTTCTTCAGTCCTTGCTTTGAAGATAGCTCCCTAGGATAGATAGCTTCCATTAGGAAGCTTCCTAATTTCCACTAGAAAGCTGCCTAGCTCCCAGCTATTGATGAGCTCCAATAAAAATAGTTTTATAAATCATTTCTTATTTTTTTCTTATTTATTTTTAGAACCCCTTTGGCTTAGCTCTCATTTAGCTTCTTTTGTATTAAATTTTAATCTGAATCCAAAACTTTAAAGTTTAAATTTAGTAAAACTGAAATTACGAGTAAGATCTAAAAGAGAAAAGGTGCCAAAATGACCACAGATTCTAGAACTGAAAGTTGATGCCAGGACCTATCTGGTCCAGCTGGTACCTGAATGAGAATCCTCTGTGTAACACCCCCAGCTTGTGGTTATCTAACTTCTCTGCTTGAAAACTCTATCTGCTTGAAGGAAGGATCCCAGTACCTCCACCCATCTGCCAAAGCAATATTCTTCAAGTATAGATTTGCTATATTACTCCTTTGCTAAATAAACCAATACATTCTTTATTCACTCTAAGATTTATTTTAGTTTAATCTGGAAATTTTTATTTAATTAATTAATTTAGAATATTTTTCTATGGTTACAAGATTCTTGTTCTTTCTCCCCTTCCCACACCCCTTCCCATAACCGACACACAATTCCACTGGGTTTTACGTGTGCCATTGATGAAGACCCATTTCCATATTATTGATATTTGCACTAGAGTGATTGTTTAGAGTCTACATTCCCAATCATATCCCCATTGACCCATGTGATCAAGCAGTTGTTTTTCTTCTTGTTTCTACTCCCACAGTTCTTTCTCTGGATGTGGATAGTGTTCTTTCTTGTAAGTCCCTCAGAATTGTCCTGGATCATTGCATTGCTGCTAGTAGAGAAGTCCATTACATTCAATTGTACCATAGTGTATCAATCTCTGTGTATAATGTTCTCCTGGTTTGTAATAGATATATTTTGGGGGGTGTATATTTGATGTATACTAGATAACTAATGGATCAAATTTTGTCTACCCTCCTCCCATTTTCCTCCTTCTTCAGAAGCCTTTCAGCTTCCCCTCTCCCTTTTCTTTAGCCTCCTTCTAAGTCACTCAGGGCGAGTTATGATGCTTTAGAGGAAATACTCTTTTCTCTTCTTTAACTCAAGTAAGTGTTTATTGGGGAAAACAGGAAAAGTGGAGGATAAGGTAAGAGGTATGGGATTTCCCTATTATCTACAATGAGTATTGATTTGGAGGATATTGAGGGAAATGACAATCCAGTCACTATTGTGAAACAGAGTCAGTCAGAGAGATAGGAGGACAACTGTCTTTCTTCTTCTTCTTCTTCTTCTTCTTCTTCTTCTTCTTCTTCTTCTTCTTCTTCTTCTTCTTCTTCTTCTTTCTTCTTCTTCTTCTTCTTCTTCTTCTTCTTCTCTTCTTCTTCTTCTTCTTCTTCTTCTTCTTCTTCTTCTTCTTCTTCTTCTCCTTCTCTTCTCCTTCTCCTTCTCCTTCTCCTTCTCCTTCTCCTTCTTCTTCTTCTCCTTCTTCTTCTTCTTCTTCTTCTTCTTCTTCTTCTTCTCTTCTTCTTCTTCTTCTTCTTCTTCTTCTTCTTCTTCTTCTTCTTCTTCTTCTTCTTCTTCTTCTTCTTCTTCTTCTTCTTCTTCTTCTTCTTCTTCTTCTTCTTCTTCTTCTTCTTCTTCTTCTTCTTCTTCTTCTTCTTCTTCTTCTTCTTCTTCTTCTTCTTCTTCTTCTTCTTCTTCTCTCTTCTTCTCTTCTTCTCCTTCTTCTCTTCTTCTCCCTTCTTCTCCTTCTTCTCCTTCTCCTCCTTCTCCTCCTTCTCCTCCTCTCCTCCTCTCCTCCTCCTCCTCCTCCTCCTCCTCCTCCTCCTCCTCCTCCTCCTCCTCCTCCTCCTCCTCCTCCCCTCCTCTCCTCCTCCTCCTCCTCCTCCTCCTCCTCCTCCTCCTCCTCCTCCTCCTCCTCCTCCTCCTCCTCCTCCTCCTCCTCCTCCTCCCTCCCCCTCCTCCTCCTCCTCCCTCCTCCTCCTCCTCCTCCTCCTCCTCCTCCTCCTCTTCCTTCTCCTTCTTCTTCTTCTTCTTCTTCTTCTTCTTCTTCTTCTTCTTCTTCTTCTTCTTCTTCTTCTTCTTCTTCTTCTTCTTCTTCTTCTTCTTCTTCTTCTTCTTCTTCTTCTTCTTCTTCTTCTTCTTCTTCTTCTTCTTCTTCTTCTTCTTCTTCTTCTCTTCTTCTTCTTCTTCTTCTTCTTCTTCTTCTTCTTCTTCTTCTTCTTCTTCTTCTTCTTCTTCTTCTTCTTCTTCTTCTTCTTCTTCTTCTTCTTCTTCTTCTTCTTCTTCTTCTTCTTCTTCTTCTTCTTCTTCTTCTTCTTCTTCTTCTTCTTCTTCTTCTTCCTCCTCCTCCTCCTCCTCCTCCTCCTCCTCCTCCTCCTCCTCCTCCTCCTCCTCCTCCTCCTTCAAATCAGCCAGGTCATCTCCAACTTGATTAATTCAAGTCCCAGAGATACAATTAGCTTCTTCCTTCACCTCAGCCAGCCAGCAAAAGCCAAAAGCCTTCAGCTTCAGTCACCACCATCAGCCAAAAGCCTTCAGTCCAGTTCATCAGTTGACTTGGCTCCAACTGCTTTTCCCGGGAACATTCCAAATGGAATCTTCATTTGACTGACAGATGATTCTTCCTCAGCTTTCTGTCCCTTGCACGCCTTGTAAATTCTCTCCTCCACAGGTTCTGCTCCTTTCACTCTGCATCAGTTCCTGGAGGTCTTTCCAGTTCACATGAAATTCCTCCAGTTCATTATTTTTTTCAGCACAATAGTAGTCCATCACTAACATATACCACAATTTGTTCAGCCATTCCCCAATTGAAGGGCATCCCCTCATTTTCCAATTTTTTGCCATCACAAAGTAACTCTAAGATTTAATACAACTGATCATTCTCAATCTGCTTCCAATCTACCTTTCCTGACTATTTATTATATGTTATTATCCTTTATGCTTGCTTTTTTCTTAATAAACTGGACTTGATAACATTCTTTATATATGATACACTATTTCCTGTCTGTGTTTTTGCACAGGTTGTCACTCATGCCTGTCATGTACTTTCTCCTTCATCTCCCTTTCTTTGAATCCTGACCTTCCTGATGGCTCAACTCAAATACTACCTTCCGATCCTTCCAGTTGTTAGTTCCCCCTTGAAATTAACTTGTATACATTTTGGACATACTTATATATCTAGATGCCATCTCCCCCTTTAGAATGTAAACTCTTTGAGTTCAGAAACGGTATTTTTATTCATTCATTTATTTGTATTCCGCATGTCAAGTATAGTACCTGCCACATAGTAGATTATTAATAAATGTCTGTTGGTGGGTTGAAAGTTACAAAAAAAGACAGATTTCAGTTTGATATAAGAGAAAACTTCCTCACAAGTAGAGCTGTCCAAAATGGTTTTAGTTTGCTTCAAAAGATAGGTTCCTCCTCATTATATATTTTAGCATAGAAAATATCTTAGACTATTATAGAATGGATTCTCATTCATACTAGAGGATCTCTTTAGTCCCAAGATTTTGTGCTTTTCATACATCCTGCAGAGTGGAAATATGGATCCCTAAAATATAAGGTTTTGCTTTTTTCATCTAGTCGACTTATGGCTTTACAGGAAGATGAGAGAACAAATACATGGAAAAAACAAGACATTTGCATTGGAAACACTAAAGCCTGTGCCTTCCCAGGATTGATAAGCACCTACAGCAAGTTCATTATCTCCTTTGCTGAAGATGAAGCAGGTAACTCTCACTTATCAAAACTGTGTGGCTGCCACAGCATCAGGGGACAGAGAGCTCCACAGTTTAGCTGATGCCAGAGTCTTCATTTACTTAGTGCCCTCATATCAGATTCTCTTTTCCCAAGTTCTAAATGTCTCTGCTGTTCAGAGCTTTCATTTGCCCTCTCTTCTCCATATTCTTCCTCCTCTCCACTGGAGTTTGCTTAGGTACTCTAAGCTGGTGACATTTTAGGGACTTTTTGAACTTTTCAATTTCCATACACTTGGAGCAAAAGGGCAAATGTTTCAGTTTTGTCTTTATAATTCTAGAATCTAGTGCATGGTAGACTATTTTTTTTTAAGTTTCAAATTAATTTTTATTTTAAAATATTTCCCCATGTTTTCATGATGCATTTTCTTTCCCCTCCCCTCATCCCTCTCCACTCCCAGAGTCAACAAGCAATTCTACTGGGTTGAACAAATGTTATCACTTTATACCTATTTCTACATTATTCATTTTTGGTATAGAACAATCTTTTAAAGCCTAAACCCCAAATCACATACCCATATATACATGTGAAAAGTGATGTAATGTTTTTCTTTTGCACTTCTACTCTCATGGTTCTTATGGTAGACTTTTTTTTTTTTAATAACCCTTACCCTCTGTCTTAGAATCAATGTATGTATTGGTTCTAAGGCAGAAGAGTGGTAAGGGCTAGGCAATGGGAGTTAAGTGACTTGCCCAAGGTCACATAGCTAGGAAGTGTCTGAGGCCATATTTGAACCTAGGACCTCTCCTGGCTCTCAATCCACTGAGCTACCCAGCTTCCCCTTGATAGACTCTTAAAAAATTAGCATTTTATTTTTTTCCAATTTCCAATTACATGTAAAATTTTTAAAAAAATTCTTGTTTTTTTCCCAATTTTGACTTCCACATTCTCTCTCACTCTCTCTTTGCTCCCCCTTCATTGAGAGAGCAAGCAGTTTGATAAAGGTTATAATACCACATGGCTGATTGATTGTTGTAACAGAAATCTCAGCACTCTTTGAAGTGTCTTGGCAAACTACTCAGTTAATTTTCAAAGCTTAAAGGTTCATGAACATTTTGTAGCATTAGTTATTTTGGAAAACTAAACATTTTGAAAGGAAAAAACCATTGAGTTCCAAACAGGAAACCCAAACATATGAAAAATAAGAGGAACCACAGGTTGGCAAAGCCAATGGTCAATCAATGAGAGGTCACTGGCTGGGGTGGTCAGTCTCTCCCTAAATTGGAGTACCCCAGAGACAAGGATGTCCTGTCTGCCTGGGGCTTCTGTGGGCTGAGGTCTGTTCCCTTACTTACTTGCTTAAGCTGGCTCTCTGGCTTTGGTTGTGCCTACAGATGACTCTGAGAGGGAAAACAAACTGTTTTACAGACAGAGCATGGGCAAAGAGAACTGTCTTTGAATAGGGCTTGGTGGAGAGGACTCCCCAGGCTTGTTTAACCAAGCCAGAGTGGAGCTAGAGAATTGCTGCTGAAAACTTGTTCTCATTGAAGAATTTCCTAGATTTGGAATTTCCTACAAGAGCAGAGATAATAAACCAGCCAATCATGGGTAGTAAGCAGCAGACTCTTATCATCCTGACATAACCCTTTGGGGACCATGGCCCCACATTCCAGACAAGCCTAAGAAGGCTAGGTTTAACTCAATATATGTGTGTTTGGGAGTTGGGGGGAGACCTCAGAAAAACTACTTTTATATACATTTATAATGACATAATTATTTAAAATAAAACATTTCCCAAGTTTTACTAGACTATGGATATTTTTAATTTAGAATATTTATAAGTACATTATAACATAGAAATATTTGTAATATATAAATTAATCAATATAAATATATACATTATACCAATATTATAGTTATGTTAATATATTTGTATTCATTATCTATTCATGTAGTATTTGTTATTTAATCTATATAGAATAAATATATTGAACAGAAATAATAGAACATATAATATAAAATACATCTTTATTGTCTAATATGATAAATATTATGATATAGTAAATAGATAATATAAGTTAATCTATAATACAAATACATATTTATATTCTTGTAAGAGAGATAGCTTGGAGTAGTAGATAGAGAAGTTGTTTTGATATTGGCAAAAACTGCCTTCCAATTTGAACTTTCCAAAAGTGGAATGTGTTCCCTGGGGAGGTCAGATGGCTTCTTCCTCACTGAAGGGCCTCAGGCAGAGGCCTGACCACTACTCTGTGGAGATATACAAGGGATTATGAATTCAGGAATGAATTGGCCTAGATGGCCTCTGAGGTCCTATATGTATTATACATGTATACATATATACCAAATTTATTTATTTGATTCTATACATTTATACATACACATTCCAGAAAAAGCAGCATTATGAATGACAGATCCAGTTCTCATCTACCTTTCCAAAGTTGATGAAGTAAACCAGGTGGCCCATGAGGGCAAACTAGATGGCATAGTGGATAGAGCAAGGGGTAGGAGACACCTGGGTTCAAATCCTGTTTCAGACACAGTTGGGCGACCCTAAGCAATTTCCTTAACTTCTATGTTTCTCAGTTTCTCATCTGTGAAATGAAGATAATAGGAACACCTACTTTATAGAGTTGTTGTCAAAAATCAAATGAATTTTAAAATGTAAAGTCCTGGGCAAATCTGAAAGCACCACATAAATGCTAGCTGTCACTACCATTATTTCATATGACATACCTTCAAGATGTCTATGTTCTAGGCAAACTGGGTTACTAACCTTTCCTTGAACTTCATACTCCACCTCCTGCCTCTCTGCATTGGCAGAACCAATGGTCTGAGGCACTTCTTGCATCCCCACCTCTTAGAATCCTTATCTTCCATCTAGGCTCAAGTCAGAAGCCAATCCTCCCTGAAGCTGTCTTTGATTGTCCCCTTCCCCACCCCCAGTGCTATTGGATATTCTCGCTTTCCTCATTTTCCTTGTATTTATTATTATATATTTTGGGTCCTCTACCACAATGGAAGGCAAGCGAGGTGGCACAGTGATTAGAGTTCTGGGCCTGGAATCAGGAGTTCCTGAGTTCAAATTCAGCTTTGGATACTCACTAGCTGTGTGACCCTGGGTAGGGCCACTTAACAGCTATGTGCTTCAGTTTCCTCAACTGAAAAATGGGGAAAATAATAGCACCTACATCCTAGGACTGCTGTGAGGATTGAATGAGACAATCTTGGTAAATACAAATACTTGGCACATAGCTTTTGAGGGCAGGGACCGTTTTGTTTTTGTATGGGTAGACCCTCTAGGTTTATTGAATCAAACTGAATGAAGATGTAGTCCAGTACAACATTTCTTAGAGTAGAAGGGCCTCCAGGAAGGACTAAGAAATCCAGTTTTGAGTTCTAGTCTTGTTTTTGCACCTACTGCTTCCATCTTGAGGCTTATAATAAGGTAGAGATTCAGTCTTATTTTCTTTGTTTGCAGACTGGACCCCTTATATGTGCTCTGCAACCCCTGAGAGATGTCTTGAGTGATTAAGTTCTGATAAAATTAAAATCCCTCAGTCTTGCCTGTTTTTGGTTGTTTAGGAGAGCTGTATTTTCTGGCCACCTCTTATCCAAGTGCCTATGCACCACATGGATCAATCTACAAATTTGTTGACCCTTCAAGGTAAGAACTCTTCTTTTTTTCTGTTGGGGAATTCCTCTACTCAGAGGTCCAAATGTATTCCCAGAGTGTAATTCCTTTCATCTAGGGCCTGTTGACTGGAGGTCAATAAACCTGGAGACTGAGCTATAAAATTAAAAAAGTTTAGATAGAGTCTGCAGATGACATACACACACTCATAGGGTTTACATAGCCTTAGAGCAAGTGGCAAAAGAGGCCCATTTGAAGAAAGAAGCCACTTTCCTTATTTAGGAGACAGTAAAAGGACAAGATGTCAGGTCATTGTAGGGAGGAACAGAAGAGAACGTCTTAATTTTGGAATAAGTTTGGTGTCATCCAAGATCAGGTCTGTTGGAAGATTCCCTGTATCTAATGTCATTAGACCATCTTGGTGGGCCTAGAGGCCTTTAATCACATTCTAATAGTTAGGTTTAGGATAATGGAGCCGCCGTCCACCCCCTCCCCCTTCCCCCTTTGGGATAGAATCAAGCTGAGAGTCTGTGTTTAGTTATATAATTGAGAAGATGATATTTTTTTGGTCTTTGAGGCTATTCTTTCTGGGGAGATGTTTCCTAAATTCACAGCACAAAAGGTTTGTACATGTACTACACATTTCCTACTGGGCATGGGATAAACACCAATGAGAGGACCTGAGTAAAAATCCAGTCTAACACTTTGGCAAGTTACACATCGCCTCTTGGTTTCACTTTCCTCATCTGTAAAATAGGGCTCTGCACCAGATGGTCTCTGAGGTCCCTTCCAGCTTTAAATCGATGATGCCAAAACTTCTCCAGATTTATAGCTGAATATCTGCATTAAATAGAACGGAGGATGCCAAATTTAGAACAATATTTCTCTGAGATCTTTGGAAACTGAGGAATGTGACATCTCTAGAGATGGGACTGACTGGTTTGGACTGGGGTAGCAGGGACAGGTTTAGGTTCTGTCATCCCTGATCTTTGACAAGCTTCTAGGACTCTCCCCCTCGAGCTCTCCTTCTCCCATCCTTCCCCTCAAAAGAAAAACAAAAACACTTGGCAATGATCTCTTGGGTATACTATCATTCCATCTGGTCCCATACAGAATGATAGAGAAGTCCTTACTTCTTCCCTTGGGAAGTCAGGAAGGCTGGTACCATATGTGGCAAATGGACTGGTACTGCCTGAGCTTCACTCACCTTTCCAGTTATGGAAGTCAGGAGGAGGAGGGGAGGTTCCAGTCCTCATCTAACCTTCCATTTGGCAAGTTGGGGCTCTTGGGTTATTTTTCTATTAACATTTTTTTTATTATTATTATAAGCTTTACACTCTCAACAAATAAGCAGCCTGGTTTATTTTTTCCCAAGAAGTTTTTGGAAGAGATCCACAGGACTTAGTGCGCCCAGCTAGGTGGAGGAGGAGAAGGCACTATCTCAGAGGCTATATTTGGGGAAGTCATGTGGATCCTTTGGGATTACAAGATATCCCACCTACTTGTTTAGATTTTTTCCTATTATTCCTGAGCAGCTAGGTGGCACAATGGATAAAGTACTAGGACTGGAGTCAGGAAGACTCTTCTTCCTAAGTTCAAATCTGGCCTCAGATACTTATTCTTTGTGTGACCCTGGGCAAGTCACTTAACTGCTTGCCTCAGGTCCTCATCTATAAAATGAGCTAGAGAAGTAAATGGCAAACCTCTCTAATGGCTTTGTCAAGAAAACTTTAAATGGAGTCAGGAAGACTGCTAGAGAAGTAAATGGCAAACCTCTCTAATGGCTTTGTCAAGAAAACTTTAAATGGGGTCAGGAAGACTAAGATATAACAATATCACTCCTGGACTTCTGGTCTCTATTTCATCCTTTATCTCCACATTTCTATTCCTACCCTGGGGGATATAAAGAAGTATCAAAAAGATCTTTCTTCCACCTAGCAGCCAGACCTATGAATGATTTAAAGATTAGGGAACTAGACTGCACAGCAGTGGAAGCCTTTAATCTTGTCTTCCTAACTGGGTAGTAGTGATGAATGCTTTTATTTTCTATGATCACTCACCTCTGTGATCTATATACATTCAGTGGGATGATCTAACAAAGCTATCCCAAGCATTCTTTCAACAGATATAAGGCTCTTTGCCAAGTACCAAAGAGATTCTTATTCTTTTGTGGGCGTCTGTGTAGACTGCTTACCTGTTCTTCGAGGTTCCTTAGAATTTGCTTTTAGGAAAGAACACTATCCACATTCAGAGGAAGAACTGTGGGAGTAGAAACACAGAAGAAAAACAACCACTTGATCACATGGGTCGATGGGGATATGATTGGGGATATAGAATCTAAATGATCACCCTAATGCAAATTTCAATAATATGAAAATAGGTCTTGACCAATGACACATGTAAAAGACAGTGGATCTGCACATCGGCTATGGGGGTGGGGAGGGAAAGAACATGAATCATGTAACCATGGAAAAATATTCTAAATTAATTAATTAAACAAAAAATTTCAATTAAAAAAAAAAGAATTTGCTCTTAGACCAGTCCTAGTCACCAAGGTAAGAGTGGTCCCTTCCAGACTGCTATGTTCCTCCATTAGACTGTAAATCAATTAATCATTTGCATTTATTAAGCAATCAAGCATTTATTAAGTTCCTGCTATGTTCTTGGAATCTATTATAATATTAATAATAATTAATTAATAATTAAGATGATAATAATGGACATTCAAATAGCACTTTAAAGTTAGCAACATGCTTTTCTCATTTGAGTCACAATAAATCTGTGAGATAGGTAGAATTCATATTCTCATTTTTAGATAAGAAAAATAAAAAAAACCCCAAAACTAAAAAAAAAACAACCAAAACTTGTTCATGATCACATAGCTAGTAAATGTCAGAGGTGACATTTGAACCCAGGTCATAACATGGCTTAGTAGGCAGAAATGTTTAAATACTCTTCAAGGGATTGTTCAGAGAGGCATAGTGAGTAAATTTCTGGGTTTGAAGTCAGGGAAAAGCCTGGTTCCATATCCTGCCTCTGATAATAGTTGTTTGACTGTAGGCAAATCATTTAATAATTCTCAGCCTTAGTTTCTTATCTATAAGATGAGGGATTTGGACTAGATGACCTCTAAGGTCAGTTCCAGCTTTAAATCTATGATTCTTGTGCTTTGGTCCTGTCAGAACATCAATAGAATCTATGAATATTTTATATTTTCATTAATTATACAATCTCCTTCACCCCCTCATCCTCCCCACTTACCCTGGTAATTCAGAATTGACTTAGTCAACAAGCATTTATTAAGGATCTCCCAAAGGCCAGGCTGTGCTGGGAACTAGAGATATGAGTACAAAAAATGAAACCATCTCTGCTGACAGCAAGCTCACATTCTAATAGGAGAGACAAGTGCATATATAAATAGACACCATATATATATATGCATCTATGGATATCTAAAGTGAATGAATATATACAAAATAGCTAAAGTCAAGATAATTTTTGGGGAAAGCACTAGGGTGGAATCTGGAAAGACTTCTTGCATCCTAAAGAAAGAGGGACGTGATGTGTAGAAGGTATTAGGAGGAAGTGCACCCCACACTTTGGGGAGTGGGAGTAGCCAATGAAAAGGTATAGACACAGACAGATGTGATGTCATGGGAGAAGAACAGAAAGATGGTCAGTTGCATCAGAGCAGGAATAATATCCAGTAAGGCTGGAAATAGAGGGTTTGGACCAGGTTGTGAAGGATTTAATATTTTATTCTAAACCTAAAGGCAATAAATAGCAAGCCATTTGAGTTCATCTGGCTACTGATAGCCAGGATCTCCAGTTCCCCTTTTCCAGTTATATGCACTCAGACTATCCTGCTTTGTTTTCCAGGCGAGCACCCCCAGGCAAGTGCAGATACAAACCAGCACCTGTCAAAACCAAGGGCAAGCGGATCCCCTTCAGACCACTTGCCAGTAAGTTTGTTTTTGAGTTCCAGAGGTGAGGCACCTGAGGGGTCAGAAAAACCCAAAGCTGTGGTTCTCCAGAGATCTGTTCTGGCTTCTGTTTCAGGGGTTGTGTTTTCCTTGTGGAATTATAGATTCACTGAGCATGAATTGGAACCATGAATCAATCCCTTCTCTGTCATCTTTGACAAGTAAGCATCCAGGCTTCTCTGGATGGTTGTTTTCCTCCTACCATGGGATAGAGTGCAGAGGACACTGGATTTGGGGCCAGGAAGACGTGGGTTCAAATTCTGCTCCAGATACTTCCTACTTGTGCTATCCTGGGCATGTCCCTTGCTTTCTCTATGCCTTAATTGCTTCATCTGTAAAATGAAGGGATGTGATTTGATGGCCTTATAAGTTTTCTTCCAGTTCTGTGCTGATGAATATATGGTCCTGTGAACTCATTTAAGAGTCAAGACAAGGCTGTCCCTTTTGGGCAGTGCTTAACTTTAGCTAAACATCTGCATTTCCTTTAAGTGATCTTTCTGGGCCTTGATCTCCAATCTTGTCATCATTCTGGTCCCCTCTTTTAAATAATAATAATAATAATTGAATATATAACCCTCTAAAGTTTGTAAAACACTTTTCTTGTATTATCTCATTGGAGCCTCAAAATGATTTGTCAAGTAGATAATATAGATATCATTCACACCATTTTACAGATGAGAAAATTGGGGGCAGCAATGATTTACCCATGATCCTATCAGTGAAGAGTTTGAACCCAACTCCAAACCCAGCTCTCTCCCTGTTCTTTCATG
Organism: Monodelphis domestica; assembly: GCF_027887165.1. Classification (NCBI taxonomy): domain Eukaryota; kingdom Metazoa; phylum Chordata; class Mammalia; order Didelphimorphia; family Didelphidae; genus Monodelphis; species Monodelphis domestica. The sequence goes on along the minus strand of NC_077228.1, from coordinate 132,257,059 downwards.
CTACTTTGAGAAAAGACATTGATGGATTGTCAGTTAGAATTGGTTATTTGTAAACTTTTGTTGTCTTTAATTAGCTTTCTTGTCACCTATGTGTAACCTCTAGAAGTGTAACCTCTAGAAGTAACTTTATATTTCTGGTGTTAGCCTTTTCCATCATAAATACCTTTTGGTAAAATATAAGTTCTTTAAAGGTAGGGAAGTTTCATTTTTGCTTTTGTATTCCCAGTGTCTGGTCTGGCACTGAATGAATGCCTGTACAGTGAATAAGTAGAAATCGTATATTCCTTTATCCCTTCATTCATTCAATGATCTGTGATTAACCTCTAGCATGATTAAAAATGTTTTTGTCTTTTGTCTTATTATTTATGATAATATTTTTGACAATAAAATACGAAAAATAAATGGTTTATGATAATAAAAAAAATTTTTTAGTAGTGATGGACAAAGAGAAACTTCCCAGGATCACCTTGTCCTGTGAGCAGCCCAATAATTAGGATATTTAACTGACCTAATTAGAGTTGATACAAAGATATGGAAATCCTTATGACTTTCATAGTTTTTGGGTTTTTTTAGAAGTGGAGTTTTGAGTCATTTCAGTTTTCCATTACTTACATATCTTGTTATATAAATGACTGTTTTTCAGAGACTGTCCTGGAGCTACTAAAAGAAAGGTCAGAGAAAGCTGCTAGAAAATTGTCCAAAGCAACCTCAGCTTCCAGGACTCGAAGCAGAGGCTCTTCTCAGAAGGCCTCCTCTAAGAAGCCAACTTCCCCTGAAAACACAAAAAAGATACTTGCCAAATCCAGGCCCAGGCTCAGGAAGAAGACTCCCCGAATGTTTGGTAAGCGCCAAGCAAAAGCCAGAAGATTGTCTGTGAAGCCTCAGGAGAAGAGAATCTGGGCCTTAAAGCCCAGCAGCACCAGAACCAAGGGCAGCCATTAGCAAGGAAGGGTTGGTAGGAGTCTTCTCTCTGCCTTTTTTTGTTCCAGTGGTCAGCAGAGGAGAATGACTGAAGAAGAACGGGCCCTATTTCAGAAGCTCCGATTTGGTTCCAACCCCAACCCCAGCTTGAGAAGTTATAGTGTGAATCATTACTAGAGAGCTAGGACTAAAATCAGAGCTAGTATGGTTTTCCTCTTCATGTGAGAGTCCTTATCCATCAAAGAGTACAGTACTGGTGGTGATTTTGCTGCTAGCACATAAGGATGGCCATGCATGATGCTGCTTTTCTGGAATCCCAGTTCGCATCACTGGTTTTGTTTCAAAACTCCCAATAATTTTACAATGTAAGCCCCTTGAGGGCAGGAGCTATTTCATTTTTGTCTTATATGTTTAGCATATTAAGGGCATGCAATAAATGAATTAATTGACTCAAAATGGCCAGGCAAATATCAAGGTAATATAAGTTCCTTGAAGATAGGATTTGTTTAATTTTTGCCTCTACATCCCTAGTACCCAGCACAGTGTCTGGCATATAACTAGATGCTTAATAAGTTTTTGTTGAATTGAACTGGTAAATAAAGCAGCATTTCCTCAAACTGACATCTTCTGGCCTTTTCTCTTCAATGGTTTGTTAAAATGTAAAATTCCCTACCCAAATCTCATTAGTTCATTAGGTTCTCATTTTAGAATGACTTGTAGAAATTTGGATTCTATCACAAGGCAAGGAATTCAGTGATTGATAGTATGACAGAATTGAAAAGGCTCTGGATAAGAATAATGAACATTCAGCCTTACTTTCCCCTTATTTTCACTCTTCAAATGCCTATGTTCTGAACCCTTTGGGAAAAGGGGCTTCATAAATGGATAGTATATGATGATCAAATCAAGATTATTCTGGATATAGATAAACTGGGAACTGACTTTTTCTCAAAAACAAAGGAATTGACTCAATAAAAAGAAGGGCATTGTAATCATCACTTGCTTTGCTCCCTCTATATGCTGTGTGATTTATCTAGGGAAAGGAGCTGAAAGGTTGCTCCTAAATGCCAGCTTGGAGAGGGCAGCTGGGTAGCTCAGTGGATTGAGAGCCAGGCCTAGAGATAGGAGGTCCTAGGTTCAAATCTGACCTCTGCTACTTCCTAACTGTGTGACCTTGGGTCAGTCACTTGACCCACATTGCCTAGCCATTACCACTCTTATGTCATTGACTCCAAGATGGAAGGTAAGGGTTTAGAAAAAGAAAAAAAGTTAGATTGGAAGCTGGCTGGGATAGAAGTAGAATGTTGCTTTCTGGGTAGAATATCTTTTTTTTCAGGGCAAAGCCTGTTGGTGCCAGCCATTCATGGAAGATGTCAGTTCTGTTTGAAAGAAATCCTTTGGCTGTGGGGTAGCCAAAACAAATAAGCTATTTTATAGCCTCAAGGTTTGAAAAAGTATTATATGCTAAAAAAAAAAATCCCAACAAAAACTTAGAAGTGCATCCTATTGGCTCTACCAGTTGAAGAAAACATAATCTGGACACCTTCTTATGCTTTGGCACCTGAATATCAGAAAGTGTTTTAGATACTGGTTTATTTCTTTTCTTTGCATAATACCATTTCTAGTTTTCCTAAAGCATGGATGCCAAGTGGTAGAAATATAATGATCCTTGAGGGCAAGGTTTCCCAAATGATGGTCTGTGGGACCCTAGTTTTCTATATGATGTGACTATTCATGAGATTTCATGAGTATATCTAAAATTTAGATGTGTGAAAATGCTTCAATTTCCCTATTTTTAATAGAAATTGGACAGAACCTTCACTTTCAGTTTTAGAATTATGGGTTTCTTACTTTATTTCAGGCCTGAATTTAATTTCATGGCCAAATTAGTTTAAGGAACACTATTTTAAGCTGACTTCACATTTACAACAATCCTGGTAGATAAGCAATATTTTGTGGACAAATAAACATGAATTAACTTAAATGATATTTAAAGGGTGGTAAAGCAGATAGAGTGCCGGGTCTACATTCAGAAAGATCTGAGTTCAAATCTATCCTCAGATACTTACTAGCTGTGTGACTCTTAAGCCACTTAACTCTGCTTGCTTTAGTTTCTTCATCTGTAAAATGAGCTGGAAAAGAAAATGGCAAACCACCCCAGAATCTTTGCCAAGAAAACTCCAAATGGGGTCATGACAAGTTGACAATGACTGGACAACATTTAAAGGGCAAGAGATTCTTGGTTTTCAGATTTGGTTTTTAAAAAATTGTTTTTTCATTGTTAACTTAACTAACATCAAATACAATGAGTATTTCCATATACAAAGCAGAACTGTAAAAGAGTGGGGAATCTGCATGTTATATAGCCTGCTTCTTTTGTATATACAACAAATTCAACTAGGTTTAACATCTATCCTGCTTTTGTTTCCTTTGACTTTTCATCCCTTGTCTTTTATGGATTTAAAAAATGTTTCAGTAACTCTCTTTTCTTACCGAATCCAATTTTGGTTATTCTGTTGTACACTCTTCAGCCCCAAATTGAAAGCACGACACTATTGTATGTATAAACAAGCAAAACAAATCCCTAAATTGGTCAAGTCTGAAATATTCTGTACGAGCTCATCGATTGATTCACTGTGGGGAAAAGCTGGACTTTCCGAGGCCCTGTCAATGTCAGCGTCTTCTTCTGGGATAATCTCCACTTTCCCAGTCCCCATTCATGATCATCTCCACTCTTCTATCCCTTCAATGCCAGCGTCCTCTCCTGGGATGATCTCTATTCAGCCAATCTAAATCTAGTTTAACCGTACAGTAATTGTTTACACGTGGTCTCCCCCCAACAACTAGAACGTTCCCTTAGGGCTGGGGCTGTTTTTGCTAGTCTTTGTATCCTCCAGCGGTTAGTACATAGTAGACGCTTCAATAACGCTTGCTGACTAGAATTAAAAGTCATCTCTTCTGAGTGCAAGCCTCACACCCGGGAACTTCAACACAACAGTCAGGGGTGGAAGATGGGGGGAGGAGGTAACACAGACTGACTCAGCCAAGGCTACCTAGAGGCCAACCTCCCAGCATGCTCTCGGCCGCTCCTTATGGGCGGGCCCTAGGGCACCTCCTCCCGCGCCTCAGCCCTGGCAAGTGCAGGTCCGGCTCTGAGGTGCCACGTGTCATAGTCTCGGCTGGCAGAGCGGAGGTCGAGTCCTCGATCCGCTGGCGCCCCCTGCCGGCCGCACATGGGAGCACCTGGCGGTCCGACTCCGCCCGAGCCCACCGGGCTCCTCCCTCTCCGCCCCCAGTCGTGCTCCCGCGCGCGGGGAGCTATACTGTAGGTCTGGGTGCCGCCCCGGGAGCTGATGTCGTGCACAGATCGCTACTGCTGTCGTTCGATTAGTGCAATTCTCTTAACGAGGACCCCGGTAGCTCCACCCCGTCCCGTACCATCTGTGTTCTGGGAGGTGCCCTCGGCTCCGATTGTCCAGAACCCGAAGGAGTCGCTTCCTTTCCCGAGCTCCCAGTTCTTCGCATCCGGGCCTTGCCTAAGGTGCCCTAAACATAGCGGGGGTTTTGTCTGCCAGTAAAGAGAAGTGTTTCCTCAATCTACTGCAAGCAACGTAGTACGAAATTTGGTCTCTCTTTTTCCGCTCCTGTAAAATATATTTTAAGAGGAGCGAAAAAACGGACCCAACTAAAGAAGAGGCCCCAGCGAGGATCGAACTCGCGACCCCTGGTTTACAAGACCAGTGCTCTAACCACTGAGCTATGGAGCCACCTATCATCCTTTTCCATATAATTGAATGATAGCGAGCTTTAAGCAGTTTCCGCTTTCCATTAACCTCATTTTGATTCTTTGGCGCCAAAGAGAACTTTCCGGTGCTTCGCAGGCGCTGGCACTTAAAAGAAAGAATTGGGAAAACAAAGTATTACCTGAGGGTGGGGCTCCATTCAACAGCCAGTCACTTAAAATACGTAAACAAGTTAATTAATGCAAAGAGAGTGTTAGAATCGGTGGCCTAGAGTTCTTGTCGATTCAAAATGCTTCTACACCAGAAAACAGAAGACATCTTCTCGCTCTTGCTGTAGCTGCTGCTGCTTACATCTTGAGATCATTAAGCACTTGGGGGAAAACGCTGTATTCCTGGAATCATCAATCAGGCACTGTGTTAAGTGCCTACAAGGAGCCAAGCCTGGAGATGCAGATATATAAATGAGACATGCTCTGCCTTCAAGGGGAATACATTTTTTAAATTAAAAAAAATTGTTTAAATCCATATCTTCCATCTTAGATTAATACTGTGTATTGGTTCCAAGGCAGAAGAGCGGTAAGGGCTAGGAAATGGGGGTTCAGGGACTTGCCCAGGACCACACAGCTAAGAAGTGTCTGAGGGCAGATTTGAACTCATCTCTTTCTGACTCAAGGATTAATAGGTTCTTTACCCACCGTTCCACCTAATTGCCTCAAGGGATTCTAATTCTTTTGAAAAGGAATCTGGAGGATGGATCAGGAATTACCAGTTTATTTCTCTAGCAACCTCAAGCTCAAGATCCCTAGAATTCAGCCTCCTAGCTAGAGAAAGGGGATTTCCTTGGCTAGCTGCTTCCAGAATCCATTGTCTAGCCTGAGAAGAGACAAGTTTTTGGTCAACACAAACCATCCCCAAGTCGGAGAAGGACAATTGCCCAGGCAGTATGCTTAGATTTTGCAGCTGACCTCTGGAGAAAAGATAAAGAGTAGCCTCAGTATGTAGGAGCAAAGGACTTGGACTTTATATTTCATGATTTCCATCAGTTATTTGAGAATATGAATCAAATGGGAAAGGGGGAAGGGAGGAGGCGGAATGTTTTGTAGCCCCAAATGAGTTTCCCCTTTTATGAGAGATCTCTCTGGTGGTAAAAGTATGATTTACCAGAATTTCAGGAGTTGACTGTCTATCACTTGCAATTGCATTTCCCTTCTGAGAAGTCCAAGCTCTCAGAGTACCATTTAGCAAAATGTATGACTATTTTTAGTGTTGAGGTGTTGCCTGTTTAGCAGCCTTATAAGGTCATTTCCATTCCAGGGACCAAATCACAGGGTGGCCCTATGATTTCGGGGACTCCATGTGAACCTACAAAAGAGGGAGGCAACCAGAATGAGGGCATTGTTTATGGGCTATTATAAATACTTTGTGTATCTTTACATTTGATTGTGGGCTCTTCTGAATTCCTTGTGTTTTCTGTAATTCTTTTGGAATTAACTAAAGGCTATTCTGTACCCAATATGTATGCAATGTTAGCTTGAATACTTATATGGAATTTGAGAGCACTTTTTGGAGACCAAGACACAAACTATTCTGAGATTTCCAAGTGTAAATTTTGGGGTAGAGTCATCATAAGCCAAATAGTTGTTGATTGGGAATAAGTCCCTAAGACTGAACTTGATCTGTCTAATCTTAAAGCTTGGGAGCCCAGGACTCATGAGTTGTATTTGTATATGTTTATCTCGGTTTGCCTTGTAAAGTAGGTTTTGTAGATATTATTGCCATTTCGTACTTTAGGGAATAGAAACTCAGAGAGATCATGATAAAAAGTCAGAATTAGGATTTGAACTCTCATTATGCTATATATTTTTTTGGCTCCAAGGCCAACACTATTGGCTCCAAGGCAGAAGAGTGGTAAGGATGGGTCAAGTGACTTGTCCAGGAAGAATTTTTTTCTTTGTTTTTTTAAAGTTTGAGCCAAAAATTTCCCCTTCCCTCTTCCCCAAACAGTAAGCAATCCGATACAGATTTTAGATGTGAAATCATGTAAGACATTTTTACATAATAACTCCCTTTAGAGTGAAATTAGTGTTGCTTTCTAGAGTAAGGCTTCAATGTGGTCTACTTAGCTAGCTTTCTGGGACTCCTGGAGACCTTGACACTTCCTTGGAGCTTCGTCTGTTGTGGGATCTGGTACAAGACAGTGCAAAGCTTGGTTTTCATGGTGAATATGATCAGGATAGTGGTTAGCAGTGCCCTGTAATGGTTAAATGTTTACAAAAAGTAATATGAAAACTCCACTATAATCTGTTACTATGAGAAGGCTCTAAATATTAATCCTTATTTACACAGAAAAAAAAATTAGCTTAACTCTACAAAAGAAACTGGATGAAGAATGCTCATAGTAAAAAAATAATTCTTATTGTCTAGAGTAGTGGGTCTCAAAGTATGGCCTTCACATTGCTGATAGGGTTCCTTTGTCCCTTTCAGGGGATCTGCAAGGTCAAAATCAGTCTCATAATATTAAGATGTTATTTGCCTATTAAAATACTCCTACCCTTTTCAGCTACATATCTGTATGAGGACAGATTTTCTTCATATATTTCAACCAAAATAGCATATGAAGCAAATTGAATGCATAAGTAGATATGAAGATCCAGCTGTCTTCTATTAAGCTAGACATCAAAGATAAGCAAAAATATGTAAGTTAATAGCACTTTTCACAATTTTTTTTCTTGTTTTGGAAATTAATTATTTTTCAGAAAAAATTTTCTATTTCAACATGTTCATTATTGTCACTTGAATGTATTAATAGGTATTTTAAAATTTTATCAATTTTTATTTTGAATGTAGCAAATATCAATAGACATAATCAACATAAACAAAAGTTATTTGGGGTCCTCCATAATTTTTACAAACATAAAGGGGCCCTGAGACTGAAAAAATCCTGGAAAATACTTGCTAGCCACATACTGACTTATTTATTTTCTTAAACATTTATCAATTATATTTTAACCTAATTCATGCTGCACTTAGAAGTTTTGTGGGATGCTTGTTACCTAGCTTATTTGACATCACTTCTAGAGTTGAATGAGACAAGGCAACCTTCTAAACTTGTCTGTTGGTACATATATTAGTTTATGTGTCTGTAAGTGAATCACTTCAGTACAAATCTATCAGATAAGCAGTGAAGTGGGCTCAGAATTGAATGGGATGGGAGGAAGCACTGGCTGGATTGCCTTTGGGAAACCTTACAGTTATATTACCACCAAATTCCTCCCTGAAAGATTGGCCCATTTTTAAACACTAAAATATTATTCTCTTGATGCTATTTGGCTATAAATCATGGTATACACTATAATCTCTGATTAGCTGACTTCTAGAGTCACTTTAAGTTCTAGGATGGACGTGAGAAACATTTCAAGTGAAGAACTATACAGAAGTGGTGCTGTGGGTATCATTAGAAAAATGTAGGACTGGAGAAAAAGAAGAGCTGGCCCTTTAGTGAGAATGAGGAAGTACGGTCTATATGTGCAGTTGGTTGATTCCCTCAACCTGTAGTGTCTTTGCTCCTTCACTAGTTACTTTGTATGTATTAGCTTTATATTTGTATTGAATATATTTTTGTATATACTTGTTTCCTCCAATGTAAGCTCAAGGTGAGTTGGGATTGTTTCATTTTTAGTACCTGTAAACCCATTTCCCAGAATCGTGCGAGACACATTTTGATAGGATTTATTCTGATTCACACAATGTCAGAAGAATGAAAGAAATGCCCATTTGGATGTTGGGTGGATCAATGGATGAGATTCACACAGGATGGATAGGGTTGCATCAGTGAGAGCTCAGCTCTATAGGAAATCTGAACATTGGTGGAAAGGGGACAAATTTTGGGAAAGTTTCAATCGTTCTTTCCTCCTTTCTTTTTCTCATTCTGAGGCTTTGCTCAGAGAACCATCATTTCAGAATTGTGCCCAAGTAGAATATTGTTTCCCATGCCCATAAAGCCATTGCTGTTCTAAAGACTGGCCACCAGAAGGAGGTGTGGGAGCGTGTTAAACCTCGGGCAACACTTGTCTTGCGGTTCAGGATGATTGAAACTTTCCATTAGCTTGAAACTTCTTGACCTTTGGTGAGGATTGTCTCCCAGCAGGTGTGTTTCATGTTGAATTAAACACCATCATCTGACAGCCACATCCCATCCCAGTGCTCCCCAGATCTTCGGATATCCTTCATTCTACCATCTCCCCTCTCCCTCCACTCCCTCATCTCCCCAATTTAATTTAAATGACAAGTCAAGCCCTTCTCTTCTCTAAGAGAATGGGGGAATGAAAGCATAACGAAGTGCTAGAAAAAGGTATCTGTCGTCCCCTAAGAACCAAATTAGGCAGAGAAGCAAAGGAGGTAGGGAACAGAGGCAGAGGTCTGTGTTGGAAACATGTAGAAACATGGCCATGAAGTGGATTTGAGAAAGGTAAATGACCAATGCTTCTCACCTATGCTATATTTGAGACCGGTGTTATAACACTAAAGCAAAACAGAACTAGTGGATTTCTTAACCTCTTTATTTGATGGGATTCCTTGTTTAGTCATTCAGTAGTATCAGACTCTTTGTGACCCCCTGGATCATATTGTCAAAGTTTCTTTCTTTCTTTTTTTTTTTTTGACAAAGATACTGAAATGGTTTGCTATTTCCTTCTCCAGTGGATTAAGGCAGACAAAGGTTAAATGATTTGTCCAGGCTCATACAGCTGGTTCCCTTCTACAGCATACCAAATATGTGGTATTCAGGCTATGCTTGAAACCTTTCAATCAGGGGAAAACCCACTATGTCCTGAAGTAGCACATTGCTTGGCACATGTACCTACTGGTACCATGTAGATATTTATTCCCTTGTCTTGTCTTGCTTTCCCTTCCCTTGCCTTGCCTTTCCTTCCCTTTCCTTGCCTTCCCCTGCCTTGCCTTGCCTTCCCTGCCTCTACCTTCCCAGAGGCAGCAGAGGCTGAGTCACTTTGGGAAGGAGTAGGAGCTAGGAAAAGATGATGTTTCTTTACTTTGTAATATCCAATGAAGAGAACCCCAATTCTAGCAAAATATATGCATATAAGCAGGAGGAGAGGAAAGAGTGAATAGATGGTGGTTGCTTGACTTCCTTTCTCCCCAACACTAGTCCAGAATCACTTGGGCTTACCTGCCAACACAGAGTTTCTCTGAGTGATGGAAGGCAAGGGAGAATTGCTCTTATCATTAGAATTTGCAGAGAGTGGAGATCTTATTTCTTTTTTTAAACCTTTACTTTCTGTCTTAGTAACAACTCTAAGACAGAAGGGCAAGGGCTGAGCAATCAAAGTTAAGTGACTTGCCCAGTCCCAGCTTGGTAGTATCAGAGGCCACAGGGTGACTCGAACTTGTGTTCTACCAAACTAGGCCTTTTCTCCTCATGACCTGAACCTGGTGTGTGAGATGGAATTTGTGGGGTGTAGTGGAGTAGGGCAGAATGGGACTCCACTAGGGATGATCCGGGGCAAACTTGTCTCTCCTTTTTATTTAGGCCAACATTTGGCTCTGTGGTTAGGCAGTACTTATGTGGAGGTTCTGTGAATACAGTAGAATGTAACATATAGTCTAACAATTGAGTTCATTCCTGCCAGTTCTGCTTATGATCTGTGACCTTTGATAAGACATCTAACCTAATGAGACTTCACTTTCCTCATATATAATATATACATGATATTTATAAACCTTTCCAACTCTAAATCTATAATCCTAACACACCAAAATATCCAATCAACTTAAATAAATATTGCCAGCAATATAAAATAAATAAATAAATACTCCTGTGTTCTAGGTAGCTCTTAAAACTCCAAATCACAGAACAGTTCAGGATGTTTGCATTTGGTGCTCCCTACACCCTTTATAGTTCTAGAACAATGACAAAAGTCAGTCACCTAGGTTTTTTTTTTCTCTCTATAAGATAAATATTTTTTAAGAAAGCAAACATCTCTAGCTGTACCTCCCAAGGCAAAACAACACTTGAAGATAAAGCTAATTTTTCTCCTTGTGTTCTGATTTGGCCCCTCCATCCCCTAGCTGAAAATCTGAGAGGCTGATCCACTAGGAAAGCTCACTTTGGGAGAGAGGTGTCTGGGTTGCATCCCTGTCTAGCAGTGTTACTGGAATCACAGTGGATGTGGCAATGACTACACTGGGAGCCTAGGACCAAATGGGCACACTGAAAAGACAGCTTCAGAACTTTGCAAGGAATCCAGTGTGACAAAGCTACTGTGCTTAGAAGTACTTCATGAAGATCCCACGAAGGGGAGAAAAGGACTTTTGGCAAAAGACTTCCAGGAACTGTGAGTTATCCCTTTGCCCCATGTGCTCTCACCTTGGTGAGTACCAACCATTGCTATTATATAACCTTTTCTAAAAGTTAAATCTGAGTGATTAATTTCTATTCATTGGGAAATATTGGAGGAAGCACTTAGGAGGGCTCATGAGATAAACCTTGTATTCCCCAAATAGAAAATGGTCTAAAACAATTGTAGTATGTGAATTTAACAGGCTATTATTATGCCATACAAAATGACAAAAAGGGCACATTCAGAGGAAACAGGGAAGATCTTTATGAAATGACACTGAGGGGAGTGAGCAGACCTGCCCATTGGAATAGGGTTTGGGAATATAATTCTAGAGACTGTGATACATCAATATAGGGATAGAAATCGTAGAGTTGGAAAGGACCAGCCAATCCTTGTTGGCATCTGCTGGGCTTGTTGTTTGAGACATGATCACTTTTCTCTTGGGATCTGAAATATGAGTCAGTCAGTGAGTCATGTTCAGAAAGGAGACCTCCTGAAAGATAATGGATTAGAATTAACCTTATTAAACTCAGACAGGGAAGGCTTTCAACAAACCCAAGAAGAGTGTTTCCTTTCTGTTTATCCAGCTGTCTCCTGTCACCCCACTCTTCTCAAAGGGGAGCCCCAGCTTGGAGTGAGTCAGGGGAAGCTTAAGGCTTTTTGATTGTGGGAAGGGATGCCAAGAATTCACCCAATGAATCCAGGAAGGGCTCAGAAAGAATTTTGGGCTTTGGGCAGTTTGGTAATAGAGGGGAAAAGGAATCCACTCTACATTCATGATTGAACTTTGTTGCCCCTTTCCCCTCTTGCTAACATAAGGGTCTTTAAAGGCCTCCTGTTAAAGATTTATTGTTTCAGCTCTCAGATTGGTGGGGATACTTTAAAAAGAGCTTCCTATAATACCAATGTTTCCTTTGTAAACCAACTTATTAGAATTTGGGTTAGGAACAACTTTGGAGGTCTTTTGCTCAATCTATATCTGAAGAATGGATCTCCTCCCAAAATATTCTGCTTAAATGGTCATCCAGACTCTACATGAGCCCTTGAAGTGACTTGAAACTCACTTCCTCCTAAGTAAGTTGATCCCAGTTTTGGATTCTTCAGTTGTTTAGGAAGTTCCCACTTTTTTAAAAAACAAAATCTACTGCTCTATACTTTCTATCCATTGGTCTTAGTTCTGTCTTTTAAAAGGCAATGTTAAATGAATCTAATCTTACCCTGAAAATCCTTCAAATATTTGAAGATATATATATGTGTATATATGCCATCTTTCTTTCCTTTACTAAATGTTCCTACTTCCTTTAACCAAATCTTTTATGAGCTTACTTTGAGTTGTCTTGTCATCCTCTTCTGGAAGCTCTTGGCTTGTCTATATCATCTTTTTTTTTTAGTTACCTTTTATTTTGATATTTTTAAAATAACACAATATGTAATATAACAACAATGTAATACATATGATTTGTTATAAATATGTAAAAATTATAATGATTTGCTTATGCAAGAGAAACAAATTCTCACATTAGCTATGTCTAAAAACATATGCCTCATTCTTTTATTCCTCCTTTCCCACTTCTCCCCCTCCCTGAGAAGGCAGGTACCATGATATAGGTTGTACATATATTATCACATAAAACATATTTCCTTTTTTGTCATGTTGTGAAACAAGACACATATTGCTTCACTAGAGAAAAATTAATTCAATAAATACAGTAAAAATGATGTATTTCAATTTTGCATTTGGACTTTATTCCTTCTATGGCAGGGGATATTCTTTTTTTTTTGTCATGAATTCCTTGGAGTTGTCCTGGGTCCTTGTCTTGTTGATAAAAGTTAGGCATTCATAGTCGATCATCATACATTATTGTTGCTGTGTTCTTCTTGTTCTACTCAATTCACTTTACCTCACATATAAATCTTTCTGGTTTGTTTTTTTGTGATCATTTTATTTGTCATTTCTTATGGAGCAATAGTATTCTATTTCAATTATATATCATAATAAATTCGATCAAACTACCAAAATAAATTTCAATTATATATCACAATAAAAATTACCACCAAAATGTAATATTGTCCCTATTTTTCCACATCTCCTCCATTTGTCCTTTTGCCCTTTTATCATTTTGACCAATCTGATAGGTGAGATGATATCTCAAAGTTGTTTTGATTTGCATTTTGCTAATCAATAATGAGTTAGAGCATTTTTTCATATAGTTATATAAACATTTTATTTATTCATCCAAAAAGTGTCATTACATATATTTTGACCATTTATGAATTGGGGAATCATTTATATTCTTATGTATTTGACAAAGTTCTTTATATACATTAGATAAGAGAACTCTTTCTGAGAAACTGTCTATAAAATCCCCCCCCTCCAACTTATTGCTTTTCTTCTAATCTTGGCTACTTAGTTTTATTTATACAAAACTTCAGTTTTTCAGTTTCAGTTTTCAGTTTTGTATTCAAAATTATCCACTTTATATTTCACAGTGCTATCTCTTGTTTATTCATAAATTCTTCCATCCATAAATCTGATAGATAATATGTTCTCTCTTCTTCTAATCTGTTTATTATTTCCCTTTATACATAGTCAGGTAGCCATTTTGAGTTTATCTTGGTAAATGGTGGAAGATATTGATCTCTACCCAGTTTCTGCCAACCTGCTTTCCAGTTTTCCCAACAATTTTTACCAAATAGTGAATTCTTATTCCAAAAACTTGGAACTTCACCCGTGTCAAACACAAGGTTACTATAATCTTTTACGACTGTTTGTTGTGTATCTATTTTGTTCCACTGATCTACTTTTCTATTTCTTAGCCAGTACTAGATAGTTTTACTATCATTTTAAAACTTGAGACTCAGAACTGAGCATTGTTCCTGATGTGACTTGACTAGAGTATAGTGGCACTATTATCTGCCTTGTTCTGTTTTGGGGTACCACATCATACTTCTGATCATATTCTTTCTTAAATCTAGACAATCAACAATGTAAGCCCTGATTTGTAGTATTTGCTGAGGTATAGATACTCACATTGAAAATTGGCTTTCCTGAGCTTGTAACAAGTTGACTTCAACATATCCCCGCACAGACTATTAGCTGTGTCTCCCCATGCTGTATTTGTGCATCTAATTTCTTGGACCTGTAGTAAAAGATTTTACATTTATGTTACATTTCATCTTAAATTCAGACTGATATTAAATTTAAGGCTGGCATTGATTTTCTTACAAAGAATAAGCACCCAGAGGACATGCAGCACATGAGAGTGGAGAGAATGCTGGTCGAGACCTGAATTCTAATCTTGTCTTTGGTATTTAGAAGTTGTGTGATCATGACAATTCATTTAATCTTTCAAAGCCTCAGTTTCTTCATTTATAAAGTGAGTGTGATAATATATCGCAGAATTGGTGTGATCAGATGAAATATGTGTAAAGTGCTTTGCATCCCTTAAAGCTTAAATAAATGCCAAAATTTGCAACTGAGAGATATCAGCTGAGATTAAATCATAGGAGCACTAACTTTTGGAGCTGGACTCTGGAGATTATCTAGACAAGTCCCTGATATGGTAGCACTGACTGCCTCCTCCTGATTTGGATAGGAAATAGGCTTAATTTTGTCTCTACTGCTATTCTCTCCTAAGAAAGACTTTTCACCATTTCTTCACCAGATGTAATTTGTGGTGGATAATTGTTATCTTTCAGATCTATAGCTGCCAGAGGGGTTGTGAGGTTACACTTTGTATCAGGTGCTTAGAGATCTTTGGATGAATGTTTCTTTATAAGGATATAGGATTATTGAGTCAGTGCTCAGCAGGAGACTGACAAACTCCCTGAATATAGTATAAGTATGCTGAGTCCTGAGCTCATCTTTTATAAATGGTTACCCCTGTGGTAAGAAAGAATGAAACAGAGGGAGCCAAATAACACTTACTTAGTTTCCTTATGTAGGCCATTGGAGCTTCATTTATTTATCTTTGGAATACATATTCAATATATATTTTATATCATTTTGCTTGCATTCTTAGTGGGGGAGGGAGGGAGAGAATTTGAAATTCAAAATTCTAAAAATGTTAAAAATAAATAAGAAATTAAAAACAGAAACAAAAAAGGAGAAAGAAACGGGCATGCTATTGTTTCTCAGAATCACAGAGCTATTTTGTGAGAACTGAATCATACTGGAAGGAATGGAATGTTTCTAGTCTCTTTAACAGTGGAAACATCCTTTGGATTGTCCAAGTGTAGAAGAAGCCACAGTCTCTACCCAGAGAATCAACACTTTATGAAAAACAAAGAGACCAGAGAGACACGTGTGTGTGTGTGTGTGTGCGTATGCGCGTATGTGCACACACACACAAATGAAGAAGACAGAGAGACAGGGAGAGAAAGCAAGAGGGGGGTAGAGAGAAAGAAAGAGAGAGAGAGAGAGGAGGAGAGGGAGAGAGGAAGATAGAGAAAGAGAGAAAGAGAGAGAGGGGGAGAGAGGGGAAGAGGAAGAGAAGGAGAGAGAGGGAGAGGGAGAGGAGGAGAGGGTGAGAGGGAGAGAGACAGATAGACAGATAGACAGACAGAGAGAGAGAGACAGGGACAGAGAGAGAGAGAGAGAGAGAGAGAGAGAGAGAGAGAGAGAGAGAGGACTTCTTTCCTAGCAGGGAACAAGATAGACAACATTGTGCGTGTTTGTTTTGTTTTGTTTTTGCTTTATAATACTAGGTCTGGGAAGGATTTAGAGAGGTAGGTCATTATGTATGACTTCTTCCTTAGCCCACTTGAATCAGCTCAGACAAATGAGAATCTATTCTATTTCTGAAGACTTTTTACAAGTAATCTCTTCTAGTGTCAAATAGTCTTTATTCTCAGAAAATTCTTTGTATCTATTCTAAGTCCTTCATGCTGTAATCAAACCTATTTCTTTTTAAGTTATTCCTTCTCTTCTTTAATCATTGAATATGTTGCTCTTTTCTACCAATTTACCAAAACCTTCCCTGTGTTTAGAATGCTTTCTCTGTAGAAATCCCACTCAAGACCTTCAGTAGTATCTTTGATGGCTCTTGTGCTTAGGATCATTTGTAGCCACACAGGTTAAATACAGCTTTTTCTGGTATTCTAAACTCATGGACTGCCATTTTGATCTCCATTTTGACCTTATATGGTTTAGAGAGGAGGCCAATCCCTCCAAATTCAACTCAGGTGGTAACTCCTCCTGAAGCCTTTCCCAATGACCTCTTCTTTCCCCAACTAAGAGTTATTTCTCCTTCCTTAAATATCTATTTGAATTCTTCTACAACTTAATCATCTTCTAACTTGTACTGTGGTTTTCTATGTACACAACTTATTATACCCCATTATGAGAACAAGGTCTTTGAAGTCAGGGATTGTACCGCTTAATCTTTCTAGCCCTAAAGCAGGAGTTCTTAACCTTTTTTGTATTATGGACCCCTTTGGCAATCTGATGAAGCTCATGGGCCCCCCTTTTACAAAAGGATGTTTTTAAATACAGAAAAATAAAGTATAAGGGATTATGAAAACCATTTATGTTCCAACACAATGATTATACATACATGCATACATATATATACATATATATATAGAATAATGGCATACACATGATATGTTCTTTTAAAAATTAAAAAAAAATTCTTTTTAGACTTTTAATTTAATTTAAAATTTTTAATTTTTTAGACTGAATTTTTCTGTCTTGCTCAAGCCTTGTACTATTCATGGGCTTTATCCCATTACCAATCAACACAAGAGTTTTTTGTCCCTCTTTGGGCTCAGGGTGTCAAACTCAAGAAATAGGGGCCACTAAACCATTTGCAAGTATCATGCAGGCTACATATTGACATAAACCCCCACAT
Source organism: Monodelphis domestica (assembly GCF_027887165.1). Lineage (NCBI taxonomy): Eukaryota > Metazoa > Chordata > Mammalia > Didelphimorphia > Didelphidae > Monodelphis > Monodelphis domestica. The sequence goes on along the minus strand of NC_077228.1, from coordinate 132,240,187 downwards.
ATAACATTACCTATGTTTGCTTTATTTTTTAAATAGTTCTTAATTACATTTTAATGTGATTTGGGTAGCACTCAGGGTGTTTGCCACTATTATGTGAAAATGTCAAGCGTTTGAAACCTCTGCTTTAGGTAACTGGTAACATATTACTATTTCCTCAACACCCCCCTCCCTGGCCTCCCACCTCAGGGTGTCAGATATAGAAGGGATACCTCATTGAATAGTATACTGAAGCTTTGTACTCCTGAGCTCAAGAGATCTGCAAGCCTCAGCCTTCCTAGTAACTGGGATTATAGACATATACTACTACACTTTATATTAGTTCTTAGTCAATATTTATTTTAATTGAATTGGAAATAATTAAGTCTAATTTGATTCTTTGTTGAGGTATAGAGTTGACCTTGCCTTCTTAAAAACCATGCCAATGGAATATATACTCTATAGATTAAGAGCCAAAAAGGATCTTAAAGGCCACCTAGTTTAGTTCCTTAATTTTTCATTTATTTCATCAGAGAAAGCTGTTAGTCACTAGCCTGATCCTGTTTAAAAAGATGAGGTAGGCATATGCTCACTCAGGGACTAATGAACCCCACCTCACACCAGGGGACATTTCAGGAAAATGCTGAGCTCTCTTTGGTTCTCAAAAGGCGACTACTGGCCAGTTCCACCTTTCTTATACATGGTAATTTCCCCCTCACTAGTCTAGGGAATGTTGTCAGTATGGATTTGTCCTACTAGAATCTTGGCTCAAGCCCCCACCCCTTGGAAAACACTACTTTCTTTCCCTTTGCATTTCCATTTGATGAAAATTTCTATCACATAAAAAGAATTCTTGAAATAATCAAGCCATCATGACCTGTTCAATATGGTTTCTTTGTTCATGATCAAAGAAATAAAAGTAATAAAAACCAAATACATATTAACACAGCTATAATGTGGTCTGCATGTTCAAGTTTCCCTCCAAATCTAGGAATCTCTTGATTATTCTATAGGCACACCCCAAACCCAGGAGTTTGGGGATATGATTCAGGTGCTTAAAATCAGTTTCTCTGTTAGCTCTTCCGACTGAGTACAAGCAACTCACTGAATACAGGATAATCTATGTCCAGTTGCTTGAACAAATTTATGATCCGAGGCAAGCCTGAGATTCTTCCCCAAGGCAGCCTCTTGTACTATTTTAAAAAGTAACAATGCTATATAATTAATTAGAAGTATGCCAAACAGTTCAGAGATATTTAAATATTTTAGTCATGTATTAGCTGGGAGAAGGGCATAATCATAGTCTTCTCTATTATCTTCAACTGCTGACTCCTTTCAGATCATAATCTATCAATTCTGTTCTAGCAAATGGCAGCTAAAGTTCCTTCTCAAGAATTTTTTTCTTAATGTTTCTTCACAAGATAAAATCGAACTCAGGCATCACAAACTGTCTCTTTAGTGTCTCTTAAAGATTAGAGTTAACTCTCTCAATAGCTCAGGAAATAAGTTCTCTTATTCCTTTATCTCTGATCTTCATTCAAACTTTCTCAACTATGAAAGTTAACTCTCCAGATAACCAATAATCTTTTAATTTCCCTAAGATTCCATGGACTTTAATTAAAAAATTATTTTTTTCCAAAAAAAAAATCCATTTCCTCTTCCTCTTACCTCTCCTTTCCTCTAATTGGGAAAGCCAAGAAAATAAAATTCCTTTTACAAACATGTCTGGTAAGGTAAAACAAATTCTCTCATTGGCCATGTGAAAAAACATGCCTCATTCTGCACTCTGAATCTATCACATCTTTATCCGGAGGGAGGTAGCATGTTTTATCCTTAGTTGAAGAGGTTACAGGAAATTATGGTTGGTCTCTAGAATTATGGTTGGTCATTGGGTTGATCAGAGTTCCTAATCTTTCAAAGTTGATTGTTTTTATAATATTGCTATTGTAGAAATTATTCTTCTGATTCTGCTCAGTTTACTTCATGCTGGTTCATACAAATCTTCCCAGGTTTTCTGAAATCACCCCCTTTCCTTATATATGGCAAATTAATATTCTGTCATTTTTGTGTACTAAAACCTGTTCAGGAATTCCCTAACTGATGTCATTTCCTCAGTTTCCAATTCTTTGCCACTGCAAAAAGAACTGTCATAAATATTTCTTTGATATTTTTGAGATATAGACCTAGGAGTGTGTCAGAAAGTATACATGATTTAATAGCTTTTTGGGCATAGTTCCAAATTATTTTTCAGAATGGCCAGCCAGTTCTCAGCTCTATCAATAGTACATTAATATACCTGTTTTCCTGTAGCCCCTCCAGCATTTCTCATTTTTCTTTTTGTCAACTTTGCAAATGTGATAGACATTAGATAGAATCTCAGAATTACTTTAATTTGTATTTTTCTTGGGAGGCAGAGTCAAGATGGCAGCTTAGAGAAAGCAAAAGTTCAGACCTCTGTAAACCCTTCCTCAACAATCAAAAACACAAGGCTTTGAGGGGACTGAAAACAAAATCTAACAATGGGACAGAGCTAAGGAACCCTCCTCCTGGACCCAACTTAAAAGTTACACCCCTAAAAAAAGCCTGAACTCTAGAACATGTGGGTTTAAGGGGAAGGAAGAAGGAATGTCTCAGGATCCCTCCCCCACCTACAGTGCTGAGCCTCCAGTGGGGGTTGGAATTTCTGGGTGGGCAAGGGCACTGGCCTGGAGGGAGAACCTTGATGGCAAAGCTATGCCAAGCTCAGGGCTTAGAACATAGGTGGCATAGAGGCAGCTGGAGGAGAAGCACAGAGCAGGTAGCCCAGTTGCAGCTGGAATGCTCCATATTGCCGCCCCCCCCCCCCCCTTCCTGAAGGTTTTGGCCTCAGGACACAATCAGCTTTGCAGATCAACTCCACCCTGGCTCAATATCATCAATAAGGGCAAATAAGAAGCCTTAAGAGGACAGGGAAGCTCAAGCTCCAACACCCCTCTCACACAGTCTGATCTGGGAGCTTCACTGACTGAGCTCCAAGGGCAAAGGTTGCAACAAATTACAGGCAACAATCTTGACAACAGGGCAGAAAGCCCAGCTCCTTTTCAACTTCTACTGACAGCCAGGGAAGATCAGACTACCTGATCAAACAGCAGAACAGAGAAGAAGCCCCTTCAGGACAGAACTTCCCAAACTTGAAGATCCAGCACAAAATGAGAGGAGCAAGACTACAGGCAACTGGGGAAAGAAGGGGGAAATATGAGTAAAGAACAGAAAAAGAAAAAAGAAATTATAATCAATAGCTTCTATCCAGGCAATGAACAAAGAGCAAATGAAACAGAGGAGAATCAAGGAACACCAAGAAAAAACACAGAAACTCCAGTGAATTGGACACAGGCTTTGGAAGAACTCAAAATACAATTAAAAACACAATTAAGAGAGGCTGAGGACAACTGGGAAAAGAACTTAAAAAGGAAAATAAATCATCTGGAAACAGAAAATAGTGTCTTGAAAGCCAAAATTAATCAGCTTGAAAACGAGTCAAAGGAGATGAAAGATGAGGCAAAGAAGATGAAAGATGACTGCCAAAGAAAATCAGGCCAGAAGGAGAAGTATGACCAAAAAGCCAGGGGTGAAATTCAGTCTTTAAAAACTAGAATGCAACAACTGGAAGCAAACAACTTCACAAGGCAGTAGGAAACTATAAAACAAAATCAAAAGAATGAAAAAATTGAGGAAAATATGAAACACCTCATCCACAAAATAGAAGATTTAGAAAACAGGTTGGGAGAGAAAACTTAAGAATCATTGGTCTACTGGAAGATCATGACAAAAGAAAAAGCCTGGACATCATTCTACAGGAAATTATCCAAGAAAACTGTCCTGACATTCTAGAGCAAGAGGGAAAAGTGGAGATTGAAAGAATCCACAGATCACCTCCTATACTTAATCCCCAACTGACAACACCCAGGAATGTTATAGCCAAATTCAAGAACTACCAGACCAAGGAAAAAATATTACCAGCTGCTAAGAAGAAGTCATTCAGAACCATGGAACCACAGTTAGGATAACACTGGATCTGGCTGAATCTACACTGAAGGACAAAAAGGCATGGAATATGATATTCTGGAAAGCAAGGGAACTAGGTCTACAACCAAGAATCAACTACCCAGCAAAACGGAATATATTCTTTTTTTTTCACTTTAAACATTATTTTATTTGGTCATTTCCAAACATTATTCATTGGAAACAAAGATCATTTTCTTTTCCTCCCCCCCACCCCCTTCCAACCACTTCTCCCATAGCCGACGCACGATTCCACTGGGTATCACTTGTGTTCTTGGTTCGAACCCATTTCCATGTTGTTGGTATTTGCATTAGAGTATTCATTTAGAGTCTCTCCTCAACTGAATATATTCTTGCAGGGAAAAGTATGGTCATTTACTAAAATAGAAGACTTCCAAGCATTCATAAAGAAAAGAAAATCTGATGCCCAAACACAGAACTCAAGAGAATCACCAAAAGGAAATTAAAAAAGGGGAAAAAAACAAAAAACAAAACAAAACAAGACTTTATTTAAGGAACCCAATAAGTTAAAATGATATGTATCCCTACAAAAAAAGAGGATATTGGTAACTCTTAAAAATTGTTATTATCACCTGAGTAGCTAGAAGAATTATACATAGAAGGAACAGTGACAAACTGTATAGGATGAAATGCCAAGACATATCTATGTATATAGATATTTGTATGCATAAATATGTATATATATATATATGTATATAAAACTAGAGGTAAAAAGAGGTTAATACTAAGAGAAATGGGAAAAGAAACAAAATGGGTCAAATTTATATGTCATAAAGAAGAACATGGTGGAAGTGGGGGGAGAACACCAATATACTGGAAGGGCAAAGAGGTTGGAGAGAGTAAATACTTATTCTTACATGCATTGAAATTGACTGAAAGAGGGAAGAACAATCAAATACATTAGGGCAGAGAATTGATTTGCACCATTTAGAGAAGTAGAAGGGTAACAAACAGACTGGTGGGGAGGGAAGCAATACAAGGGAGGGAGAGGTTGGGGGGGTAGTTTAGACCATAAAGAAAATAAGAAGAGAATAAGAAGGGAGGGGGGTAGAAAGGGAAGTAAAATAAGGGTAGGTATTAGGGGGTCTGATTAAAAACAAAACACTGGAAAGGAAATAGTGAAAGAAGAAAGGGCAGTACTAGGAGTGGAAATCAAAATGCTGGGAAATACACAGCTGGTAATCATAACTCTGATGGTGAATGGAATGAAATCACCCATAAAACACAAGCAAATAGCAGAGTGGATTAGAAACCAAAATCCTACCATACCATATGTTGTCTACAAGAAACACACATGAGGAAGGTAGACACACATAGGTTAAAGGTAAGTGGATGGATCAAAATCTATTGGGCATCAACTGAGAAAAGAAGGTAGGAGTTACAATCATGATATCTGACAAAGCCAAAGTAAAAATAGATCTAGTTAAAAGAGGGAGGGAAGGCAATTACATCCTGATAAAAGGCAGTATAGATAATGAGGAAATATAAGTACTCAACATGTATGCACCAAATGGCATAGCATTCAGATTTATAAAGGAGAAACTAGTGGAGCTCAAGGATTAAATAGATAGAAAAACTATACTAGTGGGAGACCTGAACATTCCTCTATCAGAACTAGATAATTAAACCAAAAAAAATAAATAAGAAAGAGGTAAGAGAAGTGAATGAAATCTTAGAAAAGTTAGAGTTAGTAGACAAATATGTGGAGAAAAATAAATAGGGACAAAAAGGAATACACCTTCTTTTCAGTAGCACATGGTACATTCACAAAGATTGACCATTTACTACGGCATAAAAACATTGCAAACAAGTGCAAAAGAGCAGAAATAATAAATGCAACCTTTTCAGATCACAATGCAATGAAAATAATAATTAGTAAGGGTACATGGTGAGGCAAATAAATTAATTGGAAATTAAATAATACTATTTTCCAAAATTGGGTTGTTAAAGAACAAATCATAGAAACAATTAATAATTTCATTGAATAAAATGACAATGATGAGACATCCTTTAAAAATCTATGGGATATAGCCAAAGAAGTTCTTAGGGGGAAATTTATATCTTTGAGTTCATATATTAATAAATTAGGAAGAGCAGAGGTCAATGAATTGGGCATCAAATTAAAAAACTAGAAAGCGAAAAAATTAAAAATCCTAAGATGAAAACTAGAGATCCTAAAAATTAAAGAAGAAATTAATAAAATTAAAAGTCAAAGAACTATTGATTTAATAAATAAGATTAGAAGCTGGTAATTTGAAAAAACAAATAAAATAGACAAAGTGCTGGTCAATCTAATTTAAAAAAGGAAAGAAGAAAACCAAATTAACAGTATCATAGATGAAAAGGGAGACCTCACCTCTAATGAAGAGGAAATTAAGGCAATCATTCAAAATTATTATGCTCAATTATATGGCAATAAATATGACAGTCTAGGTGATATGAATGAATATTTACAAACATATAAATTGCCTAGATTAACAGAAGGAGTAGAATACCTAAATAACCCCGTATCAGAAAAAAGAAATGAACAAGCCATCAAAGAACTCCCTAAGAAAAAATCCCCAGGACCAGATGGATTCACAAATGAATTCTATCAAACATTCAAAGAACAACTGAATCCAATACTATATAAACTATTTGACATAATAAACAAAGAAGGAGTTCTACCAAATTCCTTTTGTGACACAAATATGGTACTGATTCCAAAGCCAGGCAGGTCAAAAACAGAGAAAGAAAACTATAGACCAATCTCCTTAATGAACATAGATGCAAAAATCTTAAATAGAATACTAGCAAAAAGACTCCAGCAAGTGATCATGAAGGTTATTCATTATGACCAGGTGGGATTTATCCCAGGAATACAAGGATGGTTCAATATTAGGAAAACCATCCACATAATTGACCATATTAACAAGCAAACCAATAAAAACCACATGATTACTTCAATAGATGTGGAAAAAGCCTTTGACAAAATACAACACTCATTCCTACTGAAAACACCAGAAAGTATAGGGATAGAAGGACCTTTCCTAAAAATAACAAACAGCATATATCTAAAACCATCAGCAAACATCATCTGCAATTGGAATAAATTAGAAGCCTTCCCAATAAGATCACGAGTGAAACAAGGATGCCTATTATCACCTCTATTATTTAACGTTGTACTAGAAACACTAGCAGTAATAATTAGAGAAGAAAAAGAAATTGAAGTTATTAAAAAAGGCAATGAGGAGACCAAGCTATCACTCTTTGCATGGTCTGATGGTCTACTTAAAGAATCCTAGAGAATCAACTAAAAAGCTAGTAGAAATAATCAATAACTAGCAAAGTGGCAGGATACAAACTAAACCCACATAAGTCATCAGCATTTCTATATATTTACAACATATCTTAGCAGCAAGAATTAGAAAGAGAAATTCTATTTAAAGTCACCCTAGACAATATGAAATACGTAGGAATCTATATGCCAAGACAAATACAGGAACTATATGAACACAACTACAAAACACTCTCCACACAATTAAAAGTAGACTTAAACAATTGGTAAAACATTAATTGCTCATGGGTAGGATGAGCTAACATAATAAAAAATGACAATCCTCAAACTAATTTACTTATTGAGTGCCATACCCATTGAACTACCAAAAAACTTTTTTACTGAATTAGAAAAAATCATAACAAAGTTCATTTGGAAGAACAAAAGATCCAGGATATCCAGGGAAATAATGAAAAAAAAAATGAGAAGGAAGGTGGCATTATATTCCCAGATCTCAAATTGTACTATAAAACAGTGGTCATCAAAACAATATGGTACTGCCTAAGAAACAGAAAGGAGAATCAGTGGAACAGACTTGGGGTAAGTGACCTCAGCAAGACAGTCTATGATAAATCCAAAGATCCCAGCTTTTGGGACAAAAATCCACTATTTGATAAAAACTGCTGGGAAAATTGGAAGACAGTATGGGAGAGATTGGAGTTCGATCAACATCTCACACCCTACACCAAGATAAACTTAGAATGGGTAAATGTCCTGAATTTAAAGAAGGAAACTATAAGTAAATTATGTGATCACAGAATAGTATACATGTCAGATCTTTGGGAAAGGAAAGAGTTTAAGACCAAGTAAGAGTTAGGAAAAATTAAAAAATGTAAAATAAATAATTTTGATTACATTAAATTAAAAGTTTTTTGTACAAACAAAACCAACGCAACCAAAATTAGAAGGGAAGCAATAAATTGGGAAACAATCTTCATAACAAAAACCTCTGACAAAGGTCTAATTACTCAAATTTATAAAGAACTAAATCAATTGTACAAAAAAATCAAGCCATTCCCCAATTGATAAATGGACAAGGGACATGAATAGGCAATTTTCAGTTAAAGAAATCAAAACTATTAATAAGCACTTGAAAAAGTGTTCTAAATCTCTTATAATTAGAGAGATGCAAATCAAAACAACTCTGAGGTATCACCTCACACCTAGCAGATTGCCTAACATGACAGCAACAGAAAGTAATGAATGCTGGGGGAGATGTGGTAAAGTTGGGACATTATTGTATCGCTGGTGGAGTTGTGAATTGATCCAACCATTATGGAGGGCAATTTGGAACTATGCCCAAAGGTCAATAAAAGACTGTCTGCCTTTTGATCCAGCCATAGCATTGCTGGGTTTATACCCCAAAGAGATAATAAGGAAAAAAGACTTGTAACAGAATATTCATAGCTGCACTCTTTGTGGTGGCAAAAAACTGGAAAATGAGGGGATGCCCTCTGATTGGGGAATGGCTGAATAAATTATGGTATATGTTGGTGATGGAATACTATTGTCCTTAAAGGAATAATGAACTGGAGGAATTCCATGACCTATAGGAATTGATGCAGAGTGAGAGGAGCAGAACCAGGAGAACATTGTAACCAGAGACTGATACACTGTGGTACAATTGAATATAATGGACTTCCCCATTATTGGCAATGCAGTGATCCTGAACAACTCAGAGGGATTTATGAGAAAGAATGCTATCCACATTCAGAGGAAAAACTGTGGGAGTAGAAACACAGAAGAAAAACAACTGCTTGATTACATGGGTCAAGGGGGATATGATTGGGGATATAGACCCTAAATGAACATCCTCATGCAAACATCAACAACATGGAAATAGGTTTTGATCAAGGACAGAAGTAATACCCAATGAAATTGTGCATTGGCTGCGGGACAGGTTGGTGGGAGGGTAGGGGTGGGGAAAGAATATGATTCTTGTAACCAAGGAATAATGTTCTAAATAGATTAATTAAATAAATTTCAAAAATTGTATTTTCCTTGTTGTTAGTGACAGAGAGTATTTTTTGTGTACCTATTGATAGCTTGGATTTCTTCCTCTTAAGAGTGCCTGTCAATAACCCTTGACTATTTGTCAATTAAGAAATGGCTTTTATTCCTATAAATTTGAATCAGTTTCTATATGTTTTAGAAATGGGACCTTTATCAGAGAAACTTGCTGTTAAGATTTCCTCCATTTATCTGCTTCTCTGTTCATTTTAGTTGCATTGGTTTAGTTTGTTCAAATTCTTTTTACTGCTAAGCTTTCAAAATTGCCTATTTTACCTCCTCTGGTCCTTTCTGTTTTTTGTTTCATCATGAATCCCCATCCACAGATCTTCCTTGCTTCTCCAAATTGAGTAGGAAATCACCCTCTTTGTCTAAATCATTTACTCATTTGGAATTTATTTATGATACAGGTGAGTTTCTTGTAGATCGTTTTTAAGTTTTCCTAAGTTTTTCTTTAATAGTAATTTCTTGCCTGTAAACCTTAAAATTTCTTAGACTTATGAATGTTGGAAATTTCCCCATTGGGAAATTTCATACTTGAAAAAATCTCCTACTGATAGTAAGAACTCTATTGGAATATGAAACTCCTTGGCATGGGAGGATCCTTGTCCTCCCTACTTAAGACTACTTTAGGACAGAAACCTTTTGCTAAACAATGGAAAGGGCTTTGACCTATGCTTAAGGATAGAACAGGAAGTTCTTTGAGTCATGATTGATTTTAGAATTGATACAATAGAGATACTTGGAATGACAGAACCAGGTCTTAGAAACTACAATCTCCACCCTACTGAGAGTAACAGGATTTAGGAAGGGCTGCAGCAAAGATCAAGATTTAATTATTTGAGAATATGACCTTCAACAGACATGTGCAAAGGGGAGAGACCTCTGGGCGGTTCTGGGTTAAGCTAGAGCCACCATTGGCACAGGGGAGACATCGACAGTGATTGGTAGATGTGAGAACTGAGGGGAGGGAACTTAGTTGTTTCCTTAAAGATAGCGGGATAGGAGGACTGGGGAGGTTGCTCTGAAGGAGGACTGAGGAGGTTGATGCTCTGAAGAGGATGATGCTCTGAAGGAGGTCGGAGAGGAGAGAGGTCCTGGAGGGAGAGCTCCTGGAGAGGTCTTGAAGGAGGCTGTGGAAGGAGAACTCAGGAGGAGGTTGATGCTCTGAAGGAGGTCTGAGAGGGAGGGATTCTGAGGGAGCTCATTTTGAGAAGACTCATTCGGAAGATCTCGATCTCGATTTCTGACTCTCATTCTGAAGGAGAGTTCCTTGAGGAGCTCCTCTGAGGGTCTCTGTCCCTCTGGGGTAGGAGCTCTGGAGGCTCTTGAGAGAGGCCCTTTGAAGCAATCTCTGGCTGGCTTGGTGTCACTAAAATCCTTGTTTAGTCAGACCTTGTGGTGAGTGTTAAAAAACTGACTGATTTCTCTCTTAAGGCTCAGGTCTAGGCCATATTGGCTTGAGGCCCTTCATACTTATTCTTTTCTTACTCTCTCTCTCTTTCTTTGATTACTCATTGTATTGTTAATTAAAATCTCTATAAAACCCAATTGACTTGGGTATTTGAATAATTGTTATATATTTCCCTTGCTCCCAAACATTTTAATTATCACAGTTTATGGTTCCCACTCTCTTATCTACAACTATTTAATGCTCAAAACTATTTTAAATCTAACATGCCCCAATAACTGGGATCTTTGAGTTTATTAAAAACCATGCTGCTGCTGTCCTCATTTGCTTCTGTTCATTGTACACTTGATATGTTTCACTGACCAACCTTTTTCTTAACCAGGAGCAAATTATTTCTGATGATTACCACTTTCTGGTATCGTTTGAGGAGCATCTAAGTGGCTCAGTGGATAGGGCACTGACCCTGGAATCAGGAAGATAGCTTTTTTAGTTCAAGATTGGTTGCATGACCCTGGGCAAGTGACTGCTTATCTCAGTTTCCTCATTTGTAAAAGTGCTGGAGAAGGAAATGGCAAAGCACTCTAGAATCTTTGCCAAGAAAGCCCCAAATCTAGTCATGAAAAGTCAGACACAACTTGACAACCAATTCCTGTAAGCTGCTAGAAATTTTGATTCCAATGCACTTCGGCCCCAGTTTGGATTGTCTGGGTGGAGAGAAATTGATGACCTTTGGTATCATTGCTTTTTAACCCATAACTCCCTTTTAGGGAGGCAGGTTGGAATAGTGGAAAGAGCAATTGTTCTAGAGTCAGTAAAACCTAGGTTAAGATTTTCTCTTTGATGCTTATTACTTGTTTTCATCTTGGGCAAGTGACTCAATCTCCTCCAACCTTAGTTTTTTCAACTGCAAAATGAGGTCAGGAAGGGGTACTGGACTGGATGGCTTCTGAGGTCCCTTATAGCTCTAGGTCTATGATCCTGTGAACTCCTGAAGAGAATGCAGTGAGTGAACATCCCCACAGGATAGAATGAGTCATAGGTCCTCTTCTTGACTTCTCCAGTGGCCAGGCAGAAAAATGCATAGCCCTCCTCATTCTATTTCCCTATCCTTGAAAACCACCTGGGTAATATCATTTCTGTCTTTGCTGGATCACTTTCTTTGAATCTTCCTTTGGCAGCCAAAGCCTGAGTACTCCCTCCTCTGCCCCCTTTGTTTTCTTTGTCACAGCAGGTCCAGGAGGGCAGAGAAGAGGGCTATTTTAGATGAGGACCTGGGGTCCAGAGAAGTTAGGTGCTTTGACTAAGGTTACACAGCTAGTAAGTTGCAGAGCCAATATTCAAGTTGAGATCCTTTAATTCCAAATCCAGGACAGCTAGGTTACAGTGGATAGAGTACTGGGCTTGGAGTTAGGAAGACTCATGTTCCTGAGTTTAAATCCAGTCTCTAACACTGCTGTGTGAACCTGGACGAGTTACTTAATCCTGTTTGCATCAGTTTCCTCATCTGTAAAACGACCTGGAGAAGGAAATGGCAAAACCAATCTAATCTTTGCTAAGAAAACCCCAAATGTGGTCATGAAGAGTCAGATATGACTGAAAAATGCCTGAACAACAATTTCAAATCCGGCATGTTTCAAGGCAGTACACGTATGTCAGTGAACTTCTGTGTCCATATGGGGTGGTTTTATCACCAGAAGACTGGCTTCTAGGTGATACTTTTTTTTTTTAAATTCTATTTGGTCCCTGTTTATGAAACAGTAACAAATATCATCTTGTAATTTTTTTGGAGGTTATTGGTTGAGTGGCCACTAGGTGGCGGCATAATATAATGTTTTTATTTATTTGTTTATATTATATATATTATAAACTTAGTAACGATAACCACAAAAAATTTCACTAAACAAATGCATACAAAATTATGTGCCAACCACAAACTCAACATTATTTACAATTTGTTTAAAAGTATGTCAATTATATATGTGTGCTAATATAAATGTCCCCTGTTTTGAGTTCCCTTTGGATTTATTTTAGTTGGATCCTTTTATCTCTTGATGTTGTGGCTGTTACTTTTAATAATATAATTACGGTCTGTCTTATTCTTTTTTTTTTTAAACCCTTACCATCCGTCCTAGAATCAATACTGTGTATTGGTTCCAACGCAGAAGAGGGGTAAGGGCTAGACAATGGGGGTTAAGGGACTTGCCCAGGGTCACACAGCTGGGAAGTGTCTGAGGCCACATTTGAACCTAGAACCTCCCATCTCTAGGCCTGGCTCTCAATCCACTGAGCTATCCAGCTACCCCCGACCGGTTATTCTGGTCCTCTTTTCTCCTCTTCATGTTTCCCTTCTTTATAATTTCAACACTCAGAATTTCTAATAATAGTCTATTCCATTCAGCGATCACCATCTTTTCAGCCACGGACATCCTAGAACGTTAAAGGGGTCCTCTGACTGTCGGAGAAGCCAATGCCTGGGGCCAACACCCCAGACTGAAAAATACAGAAAAAAGTTGGGGATGGGAAGAGGTTGGGGGGAAGATTTTGGTTCTTAAAACGAGCCGGCTCTCCCTTCCGTGAAGCATAAAGTATCATGACGGCAAGTACATCGGGTCGCTGGAAAAGGACATTCACTGCCCACAGGCCTCCGGCCGCCGCAGATCCGATGATAAAAATACCCCATTCAGCGAAAGCACGCAGCAGGAAGCACTTCGCGAGAGAGCCGAAGCCCTCTGAGCCGGACCTTCCTGGGAGGGATCTGGCGCTGCTCTTCTGTAATGACCCGGGAGGGCAGAGGCAGGGCCCGCGTCCCCCAGGCCCAGGCTCCTCCAGCCCCTTTCTAGGCGGAGAAAGGACCCATCTGCTGGAGGACGAGCTGCTGGGTGAATTCACTGCCTGCGTGTAGAGTCGGAACAGTCCTCTCCCCTTCACCTTAGTGGGCCGTTTCTTTGAATATGCCTGCGTGCAGAACCAGCGCTGCAGGTGAATGAGTGGAAGAGCAATTTACTATGGCCCGGGGAGAAGCAATTCCCACCCTCCAAGAGCATGTATTTTACTAGCAGAAGACAACACTCACAGTGGAGGGGGAGCCAGTGAGGGAAGTATGGGCTGGGGCTGCGAGTTGATTCAAAAGGCAGAATTGATTTAATTAATTGGCCCAAAGCAAGTGGGGGATGTGTAGCCAGGTGCCTAGTGAATAGAATGTAGGACCCGGAGTTAGGAAAACATCTTCCTGAGTTCAAGTCTGACCTCAGACATTTACTAGCTGTGTGACCCTGGACAAGTCACTTAACCACTGTTTGCCTCAGTTTCCTCATCTGTAAAATGTGCCAGAGAAGGAAATGGCAAACCACTTTAGTATCTTTGCCAAGAAAACCCCAAAAGGGATCACAAAGAGCTAGACATACCTGACTACCACCACCAACATATAATAATTACTTAATAAGTACTTTTGGGGGAAGCTCCATGGCCCAGTGAATAGAGTGCTGGGCTTGAAGTTAGGAAGACTCATCTTCCTAGTTCAAATCTGGCTCAAATACTAGATATGTGACCCTGGCAAAGTCACTTGACCTTGTTTACCTCAGTTTCCTTATCTGTAAAACGATCTAGAGAAGGAAATTGCAAACCATTCAGTATCTTTGCTAAGAAAATCCTAAATGGGATCACAAAGAGTTGGACATGACTAAACAGCACCAGTAAGTGGTGGATGGCCATAATGGTGGTAGATGGGATAGGACACATAGTTTGGTCTGGGTGTGACTAGATATGATGGACTACCTAAGTCTGCAAGTCATTCAGTCACTAAATCACTTACTCCTAGGGTGCGAGTTTCAAAACGAAATAGATTTACTTCTCCAGGGTCTGGGAAAGAATTTTAAAATGCTACCATTTACTTCTTGAGCACTGGGGCTTTCCAGGTTGGCAGAGCAGTACTCCTGGCAGCAGATACCTGCAGCATTCCACTACCAGTGTTTGGGATATATCTGCATGAAATAAATCACAGAAATATAAGGCTAGTTACCAGTTAATTTCTCCATAGCGGTATTGTCTGTCTCAGTATAGTTCTGTTCATGAATTCACTGGCTGGTTTGCCCTTACTCACTTGCTAAGTTAGCAAAGACTCCCAAAGAAGGGTTCTATTATGAGTGGCAGAAAGCGTTTTCCTCTACGTGCCAGTGGCACCTTAGACCCTGTTGACACTGATCCTGGTGAGATAGACTTTTTTCCCCATGGGGGCTCCCAGAGAAAGAGTAGGGAGCCCCTGAAGCAAGGGAGGAAGAGAAGAAGGCTTCAACAAAAGCCTTAAAGATGCTTCTCTCTTTCTAGAGCTGAGACCTGCTTGGATATTTGGAGTTGGCCACTTGGGTGACAGGACTCTAGCTGGCGGTGTGGCCTCATGACATTTACCTTTTTTTCACTCTCTAGCAATCTGACTCATAGTCTGTGTGTCACTTAGAATGAACTTATGATTCTCAGGCAGGTTAGCAGATGACTCAGACCCCTCATCTGTGAAGCACAGAGGAGGAATTTCATTTTGTTTTTTTGGCCAGTGATACTAAGTACTTACAGATTGCTTTGGAGAATTTGCTATAACTTCACATACTGCCACCATGTCATTCTCTCCATCCTTCATGCTCCTTTTGCACATGCATACACATACAGAGAAAATGAATCAGTATTATGCAAATCACATAAATTTATCATCATAAATAAGCTAAGGTCTTGATTGGATGTTCCATAGAGTGGATTTTTTAATGACCAGAAATAAAATAATGAAACAATCTCTGTCTGTTGGGAAACATGCCAACACATCTGGGGGCTGCAGGATTGCTGGAACTATGCCTTATTTAACCTGCATCTGCCCTCTCCAAATCTTCTAACTCCCTATTTTTGTATAATAGCCCAGATTCCCTAACCACAGTGCTACTGAACTAGACCTTTTAGGTTGATTCTTAGGGCTTGAACACTCATCTTCTGGGAGGTAGGGAAAAATGATGAACAGTCTCCCAACCTCTTTTTGAGTCCAAACCTTCATTCTCTTTTAATGTCTCTTTCAAAGGCCAGGGTCTGGCATGATTCTCTGAAATAAATGTCTTCTTCTTAGAAGTTCTCTGATTTTTAAACTCCTTAGCCATATTACCCATCATTAACTTTGGCCAAACCACATTTCAGCTCCCTTTGATTGATTAGGCCTTGCCAAAGAAAGGAAGTTGTCTGGATTGCGGTCTGCAACTGTGGGATGAACTCTATATGCCTCAGTAGGCCACAGACTCTTTCCTTCTTGTATTCCTTTAATGAGACCATGTTGCCGAAGAAATTCTAAAGCATTTATTCATTCCACAAGCATTTAAT
Source organism: Monodelphis domestica (assembly GCF_027887165.1). NCBI lineage: Eukaryota > Metazoa > Chordata > Mammalia > Didelphimorphia > Didelphidae > Monodelphis > Monodelphis domestica. The sequence goes on along the minus strand of NC_077228.1, from coordinate 132,224,063 downwards.
AAGCCCCTACTATGTGCTTCTATTAGGTGCTTAATACATAAAGACCAAAATAGAATAGTCTTTGACCTCCAGGAGTTCATTATAGGACCAATCAATCAATAGATTAATCTATATAATTTTTTTCCTCTAGTGCCTGTCATATATGAGAAACAATATGGTATAGTGTCTATGCTGGAGTTGGAAAATATCTTTATATATACTAAATTTTTCATCGTGGGTCAATCACCTAATCTCTCAGTGTGTGATATACCCTCTAAGGATCTATGTTATAAACAAATTTGATATTAGTGAAGGCAATTTTCACGTGTTAAGTTCCTCCCATCAGTAAAATCACATAAATCCAGAGTTTCTTAAAGTATATATCATACCATGCCACCCTCTACTCATCTCTAAAAAAAATCCAATGACTTCCTATCACCTTTAGAGTCAAATACAGAATCCCTCTGTTTGGCCTTCAAAGCTCTTCATAATCTAAACCTGTTCCCCATATTTCCAGTTTCCTTATCTTTACTCCCTTCTTTAATCCAATTATACTGGCCTCCTTTCTGTTCCATGAACAAATCATTCTATATTTTGGCTCTGAGAATTTTCTCTGGCTCTCTCTCATGCCTGGAATGCTCTACCTCCTCATCTCTATCTTCTGGTTCTTCTGGCTTCCTTTAAGTACAAATTAAACACTCATCATCTATAAGAGGGCTTTCTTAACCCCTTATAAATCTACTACCTTCCTTCTGGTGTTTGCTTCCTACATCCTATATATAGCTTGTTTGTACATATTTGTTTGTTTGTTGTCTCCCCAATTAGATTGTGAGCTACTTGAGAACAAGGATTGTCTTTTAACTTTCTTTGTATCTCCCAGTGCTTAGCACAGTGTCTGGCACATAGTAGGAGCTTAAATGGTTATTGACTGAGTGACATTCATATACAAAACTCTGAGCTATAGATTTGGATTAAGAGGTGGTGAGGTGCAGTGCTTGTTCTTAAAGAGACAATAACTTGACTGAGGAGATGATAAATAACATGGGAAATGTCAGAACAATAAAAGGCAACATCTAATTAGAGGCAAGGGAGTTGTACAATAGGTACCTTAGAAGTTCAGAAGTAAAAGAGAAAGATAAACAGGGAAAAAATAAGATGGAGGGAAACATGCAATTAGTAATCATAATCATGAATGTGAATGGGATGAACTCACCCATAAAACAAAAGAACTTAACAGAGTGCTTTAAAAGCTAGAATTCCAAAATATGCTCTTTATAGGAAGTCCAGAAGAGTCCACTGTGTGCAGTGGAGAATGCTTTATAGAATAGTTAGTATTCAAGCTGGGACAATAATAGAGTTTAGGATCATTGATATGTGTAAAAAGCACCTAACTGCATGGGAAATTATTTGATCAAGGGCACATCAGGGGGGACTTGAATGCCTTGGTGATGGCAAATTGATCAACTTGGCTGGAGAGGAGATGTAGGGAGAATAAGGCTATAAAAATAGTTCAGTAGCTTTGAATACCAGGTTAAGGAGTTTGGATTTTCTCTTATGGGTGATAGGGAACTACTGAAGGTTTTTGAGAAAAGCATCGTTTTCTGAAGGTAAATCCGGTGATGATGTGACTAAAAGGAAAAGAGACAAAAGGCAGGGAGAACATAGCATAGAGCATAGGATACAGGAATGGACAGGAATGGAGAAGGCTCTAAACAAGACTGGTGGTAGTGGGAATAAAGAAGAGGATAGGAGTCTCTATTATAAAAGAATCAACAATATTTTGTGGCTGATTGAAGAGATGGACAATGTTCAAAGATGACTCTGAAGTGTGTCGTCTTGGATATATTTTGATAGCATTATAGGGGGAAGAAACAAGGATGAGCTTTTCTTGGAAGAAAAATCAAAGAATTCAGGATTGGAAGGGTTTTTAGAAATAAGCTAACTCCATCATTTTATAGTAAAGAAACTAAGGATTGAAGAGATTAAGAGACATAGATGAGGTCACACAAGTAGTATGTAATGGAGATTTGATATATGACATTGGAACCAACATATAATGCTTTTTCAATTACCACCATGCTTTCTCTGATGGTAAGCTTGGTTTTAGATGTGTTGACTCTGAGGTGCTATCTGAACATTCCAACATTAATTTCCAGCAAACAGCTGGGAATGAAGGACTCGAGTCTGAGTGAGGCCAGAGATAGTTGTAAATATTTGAAGTAATGAGTGGATAAGTTTTCTTAGGAAGAGAATATAAAGGAAGAAGAACAAAGATCTGAGTATGAAATTTTGAAAATGAAATATATTTTCAGTCAGGAAAATAGGAATAAATTAAAGAATTGGGAAGGTTATACCAAAGAAGTAGGAGAGAACAAAGATTATGCCCTGGAAGTTAATGGAGGATAGGGAATTATAAGATAGAATCAACAGTTTGAAATTCTGCAGGGAGATCTAGAAGAAAGAGGGTAGAGAAAAGTCTTTTGGATTTGTTAAGAAGGAAGTCAGTGGAGATCTTTGAGAATAAACTAAGGTGGTGAGGATAGAAGAGAGATTACAGAGATTTAAAGAGTGATAAATTCCATTGTTTTAGAAGTTTAATGTGAAATGGAGAGAAAAAAGATGATGGTAGAAATGGCCATAAGAATGGAAGGTTTTACAGTGGAATTGCACATCAGTTATGGGGGGGAAGGAAAGGGAAAGAACATGAATCATGTAACCATGGAAACATATTCTAAATTAATTAAATAAACATTTTCAATAAAAAAGAATGGAAGGTTTTTTCAAGGTATGGAGACTTGTATATGGACAAAATTGAAAGATAAGAGGTGGCATGAGTCATCTAACTTGTCCCTGAAATCTATGTGTAAGGTCTTTGTTATTATAATGTGAACTCTTTGAGAGCATATGCTATCTTGTTTTTCTGCTTATTTCTTAAGTCTGGTACCTTACACATAGTAAGTGGTTAGTTAATGCTTTTTCATTCATTCACTCAATCATTCATTCATTTATTCAGTCATTCTTAGGGTTTTCAGAAACTTAAGAGTATGCATATGAATGAAGTAAATGTTACCGTGACGAGCTATTTATATGAATAAAAATATGTATAATACAAGTTTTTGCAAATTAATCAACAAAATTAATGGATCATGGTATCCTGCCTTAGAGCTAGAAGGAACACTAGTTCAGTGTCCTAGTTTCACAGATGACACTGAGAGGAACAGGAAAAGCATTTTCCCTAAGGTCACACAACAAATAGCAGAATTGGAGTTGGAATCTAGGACCTATACTGCAATGATTTGTTAACAGTGACCTAAAAATGGGATAGCTAGATGGCATAATGGATAGAATACCAGGTTAAGAGTCAGGAGGACCTACGTTCAAATCTGGCCTCAGACTTTTCCTAGCTGGGAAAATCACTTACCCCCATTTGTCTAGTCCTTCTTTAGAGTTGTTACTAAGGCAGAAAGTAAGTTTTAAAAAAATTGTATACATTAAAAAAATATAACTGAAGTCCTCAACAAAGTTATAAAATCCACTAATAGCCCAACATTTTGCTAAGCCTTCAGCAGTTCAACTGTAACTCAAACAAAAGGCTGCAGGTTAAAGGTAAAGAATTTTTTAAAGAAAGATTGTTGATGTTAAAGAGAATCCAAAAGGGAGCAGTTAGGATGATGAGGGACTGGAAAACATGTCATATAGGGATGGATTGATGAAAGTGGGGGTGTTTAGCCTGAAGAAGAGAATGAATGAATGAAAAAGCATTTATTAAGGGCTTACTTAACACAACGCAAAGCATTGAGCTAAGGGTGGAAGATTCAGAAAGAAAAGCAAGTCAACCCCTGCTCTAAAGGAGTTCATTTTAATTGGGAGAAAAAACACATAGGAAATTTTAGCCACAAGTTAAATGGAAAGGACAAGTGGTCCTAAGAATATGTTGTCCAAGGAGATGGTAATACATCTTTTCCTTTTTTAAAAGAAATTTTATTGATTTCTTTTGTTCCTAGTTTACCTAATTTCCCCTTATATGTCTTTTCTTCCCACCTCCTAGAGAGCCAAACCTTTTTATAAAATAAATTTTTAAAAGAAAAAAGGAAGAAAAATAATCAACAAAACTGAAGAATATATTGAAAAATATATGACAATATATGTAATGTTCTACACCCATGGAATGCATACCACCTCTGGAAAGGAGTTTAGGGAGATGTCTTCTCATATCTCTTCTTTGGAGCCTGGATTATTCTTCGTAATTTTCCAACATTTATTTTTGATTGTTTTATGATTGTTCATTTATATTGATTTAGTTATTGTAGTTTTCCTTGCTCTATTTTACTTTGTGTCAGTTCACATCAGTTCAAGTCTTTCCATGGCTTCTTTGTATCCATAATATTAATGGTTTTTTTCCCCCCAGAATGATCATTTCCCACTATGTGTATATAACACAATTTGTTTAGGCATTCCCTAGTCCAGTGATGGTGAACCTTTTAGAGATGGAGTGCCAGGCCCTGCCCCATCCCCCAGACTAAGTGCTGTGGCCATCCCCTCCAGTTACCACATGTCATGCCTCTCCCCACCATCAAATGCCAGGTGCACACCCCACCCCTTATCCCACACAGGGGAGGGAGAAAGTGCTCCCATTGAGTTTCTGGACAGGGGGGGGATGTGAAAAAATGCCCCCAGATACTGTGGAGAGGGGAAAGGGAGCAGCTCTTCCCAAGCCCCTCTGCCTTTCTAGTAGCCAACTGGGGTGGTGGTGCCCACAGAGAGGGCTCTACTGGCCATCTTTGGCACCCATGCCATAGGTTTGTCATCACTGCCCTAGTAAATGGGCATCCACTTTGTTTCCAGTTCTTTGCTGCCACAAAAAGTAATGCATCTTTTTAATGTCATTTCCATGAACAATACCATATTGATTTCTGATTGTGAACAATTGAACAGTGCCATGGACTTTGATAGCAAGACTCCTTCCTCCCCCCCAAATTCCCTCCACTCCCAAGTCTTTTAGTAATGGTAGCAACTGTGGAGGCAGGGGCTTAGTGCTTGTAGAGAATATTGTTAATTTACATCTCTATAAGGTCTGTTTCACTAGCCTGGGGCCATGTTGGAAGAAAGGATTGTGGTCTGAGGGTTGCTAGTGTTCCCAGGGATCTTGGGCTCACCTGCCTATCTTAGACAGGGAATATGATAGTTATCCATCACCATGATCCAGCCCTCCAGAGATCCCTTCTCCCCTGTGGCCTCTTCTTCTGACTGGTCAGTTTCTCTTGGAAGCTCCATTTTAAGGAAAGTGCAGAGGCCAGCCTTGTTCACTCCTTCATTCCTTTCGGGGCTCTGCTCCTCACTTTGGGGACTTCTTTTATCACCATGCCTTACCCTTTTAGCTTGCTTTTGGGACAGCTAGATATTTAGGTATAAGCTCTCCTAGCTGTATGGTTCTGAGCAAGTAACTGAACCCCAATGGCCCAGCCCTTGCAGCAATTCTGTCTTAAAATTGGTACTAAGACAGAAGGTAAAGGTTAAAAAAAGAAGTATTAGCTTCTTTAGGGCAGGGGTTGTCTTTCATTTTCCTTCTATTTGTATTCCTAATGCTTATCAAAGTGCCTGGCACATAGTAAGGGCTTACTAAATGATTTTTGAAGATTCAATTTGTCTTCAGTCATTGAAAGGTCTGTCAAGTGGAAGATGGATTAGACTTATTCGATTTGGCCTCAGAGGGCAACAAAGAGCAATTGGTAGAAGTCGTGGAGAGAGACACATTTAGTTTTCCAAAAGTGAAGTGGGCCATCTTCATATAAGGTAGATCATTCTTCAGTGGTGGTCTAACAGTAAAAACTAGATGATCACTTATCAGCAAAATGGAAGAGGGGTTTCTGTCAGGTAATACCTAGTCTCTGAGGTTCCTTCCAATTAAAAAATTCTTTGATGCTCTAATTCTCCTCCAAGGACAAGAGTCACTTTAGGCAATAGTACTAGGCTTAAATAAGATCAGATTGGGTGAAGACCTGGGTCCAGATACCACATTGATACTTTATATGGTTAAATGCCCCTGAGAAAATCTTTTAATATCTTTGAGCCTTGGTTTCTCTATCTGGAAAATGGGGGTAAAATTATTATACTACCCAGCTCACAGAGTTGCTATGAAGGGAATAATTTATCACTTTAAAGGGATGTATAAATATGAGCTATTACTACTACAGGTCACAAATTGTTGCATGCCATCTTCAGTGACAGAAAATAGCAAGGATCTTTTTTCTCTTGAAAGGGAAGGGGGGGGGGTAAATTTACTCAGCCATATTGGGGAAACATTATCCAACCATTAGATTGAAAAATTACTCATGTTTAACAGCAGAGGGGGAGAAGGCTTCAGAAAGAGAGAGAGATTGATGATGTGAGAAAGATGGAATCACTGGAAGATATAAAAGGAGATAAAACATAGCATGTAGGTTGTGGAGTTAGCCTTTGAAAAATAGAAGAGAAGGAGGCAGCTACGTGGTTCAGTGGATTGAGAACCAGTTTTAAGATGGAAGGTCCTAGGTTCAAATGTGACCTCAGACACCTCCTGGCTGTATGAGCTTGGGCAAGTCACTTAATCCCCATTGCCTAGCCCTTACTACTGTTCTGCTGTGAAACTAAAGCACAGTGTTGATTCTAAGATGGAAGATAAGGGCTAAGATAAAAAAGAAAATAGGAGAGAAATTTCTTCCAGTGAATGGAAGAAGGAAAAGAGTGTAGAGACAAGGATACTTGGGGTTCTCTGGTAAGAGAGCATTTATCTTCACATTAAAATAGAGGAAAGGCTCTATCCTAAGAGTGAGGGTAATGGGAGAGTGATAGTTTAGATGCCTGAGGATAGCATTAAAAGTTTGCATCCTCTGTAGTAGAGTTTTGGAAATCAAACAGCAGAGAAATTAAAGGATTACTGAAAAATAGTGAGGCTTTTCTTGGGAAGCATCATTTTGTGATGGGCATGTTCTGAATTGTTTGGTGACTAACTAAGGACATCAAGGGAAGGATTCATGGAAGAGATGACATTTGAATTGAATTTTAAAGAATGAATAAACTTTCAACAGATGGAGAAGGGATGGGGATGGAATTGGGACTGGAGAGGGCAATTCTATGCATGGGAGCAAGAGGAAAAAAGATAAGGAGTTGTGAACATGAGCAAAGATGTAGTGATTCACTATGAAATTGATTAGGCATTAATGATTATTAATTGCCACATGAAGACTGATTGAACTGTTGTATTGTGGATAAAGATCTGGTCTGGAAGCCAGAAAGACTTGTGTTCAAGTCTGACCTCTGTCATATACTGAATCTGTGACCCTGGGCAAATCACAATTTTCAGTGCCCTCTGTAAGGTTCTAAGATTTAACTTGCAGAGAATTTATGGACCTGCTTTGGTAGAGGGAACTTGCTTACCGGGGATTTCTCTATATCAATGAAATTACGTGTCTGGTTTCTGACCATAATAATTTATTTTTGCAAAATCTTTCCCATTAAGAAAGTAACTTATTTTGTCTCTATAACTGTGCTTCTATATCTTAGTGCCAAAATAATAATTGCCAAAATGGCAATTGTAGGAACTATAGACTTTCTGGTCTGTTACACAATTTTTTTTCTTTTTAGGACTAATTGTTCACTTTTCGCTAGTAATTGCACTAATCTGAAGGTCTGAATAAAAACCATCAAATGTAAGGCATGTCTTTTGAGAGAATGGCTCATGGAGACTGTCCAATCTAGCTTTTACAGTAGGGGGCCCTGAGCATCTAAAATGCATAAAGATTTTCCCAAGATCATATAGGTTTTCGAGTTTTGAACACAAGTCCTCTGAATACTAATCCAGGACTTCCTCAACTACATTTTGTTCTTAATGTGATGGATGTGAAGTGACCATAGAGGTAGGATATTATGGACTATTTGTGCCTGACTTGTGGCAAACCCTTCCCAGCTCATACTGGTCGGATCAGTGATGGTTGCACATACGGTTGACCCTGATGGGATGATGATACTTTGGACCTCTGCTGTCATGAAGGACAATAACCAACCAACCAGTAATGCTCTAAGTCTAAAATTATAGCTACTTATGGAAAAAGTTATAGAAAGGTATGCTGTTAGTCATTTTGTCTTTTTTTTTTTGGTCACACAATATCACATGCAGATTTCCCAAGAGAACCAGGAAACCATAGCAAGGGACCCCAGAAGTGTCATCAGTCTCCCCTATCCTTCTGCCTCTGGGTGACACAACTCCTTCAGTGGCTCAGAAATGTTACCCTATTCTTTTATTTATTTATTAAAACACTTATCTTCTGTTGTGGAGTCAATACTGTGCATTCAAGGCAGAAGAGTGTTAAGGTCTAGGCAATGGGGGTTAAATGACTTGCCCAGGGTCATACAGCTGGGAAGTGTTTAAGGTCAGATTTGAACCTAGAACCTCCCATCTCTAGGCCTGGCTTTCAATCCACTGAGCCAACCAGCTGCCTTCTACCCTATTCTTTTACCTTCATCAGGTAAGTCATTACTATATCTAATTATCAACTTCCTTCCTTCCTTCCTTCCTTCCTTCCTTCCTTCCTTCCTTCCTTCCTTCCTTCCTTCCTTCCGCTGGGAAGTGTCTGAGGCTAGATTTGAACCCAGGACCTCCCATCTCTAGGCTTGACTCTCAATCCACTGAACTACCTAGCTGCCCCCTAACAGCAACTTTTCTAAAACTTGTGGAGAGTTTCTTGGAATATCAAGAGATTATATGACTTGTCTTTGGCAGGATAGGTAGTTTGCATCTATGAGATTTTCCTGTCTTCAAGGATGGCCCTCTATGCCTCTATATAATCACAATCAATAATCAGTTTTATGGGTAATTATAATAACTTGCTCTGGTTTACTCTTATGCCTTCATAAAATCATACATTTAGATCTTGAAGGGACATCTGAAGTCATCTTCATCTACAAAAATGTAGGTGAAGAAATTGAATCTCAAAGAAGTTAAATAACTTATTCAAGTTCAAACAGGTAAGTAAAGGGCAAAGGCAAGATTCATGCTTGGGTCCTCCTACTCTAAAGCCAATAAATTTCCACTGGGCTACATTGAAGGAGTTAGAATCATATCTGATCCTAAAGAGAGTTCTTTAGGAATACATTTTCCTTTCTATTCTTTCTCTTGGGGTTGATGATTAGATATAGGAATGACTTACCTGATGAAGGTAGAAAATTTCCTTTTCCAGAGGTCTTTAAAAGAATAGGGTAACATTTCTGGGCCACTGAAGGAGTTGTGTCACCCGGAGGCAGAAGGATAGGGGAGACTGATGACACTTCTGGGGACCCTTGCTATGGTTTCCTGGTTCTCTTTGGAAATCTGCATGTGATATTGTGTGACATAATGAATTATTCTGCCTTCTTTATGCTGTGACAAGCTAAGGAATATTTATTTCACAGAGGTTGCTTTGGAAAAAGGTACAATCAACTTTCTATTATTCCCATGGACCAGATGACAATTCAAGCCTTTTGTTTGTGAATTATCTTGTTTCTTTTTTTCTTTCTGTTTATTTGAATGCTTGCCTTTGAATCACTTCACTACTCATTAGTGCTTCCTTTTAGAGGAAGACAGGCTAAGTGACTTGGAAACTTTAACTCACTTAATTAATTACTAGCTTCTTGGATGAAGGACTGAGTGTTGTCTTTTTTGGTTATTTTATTTTCCCAATTACATATAATAACAAATTTCAACATGTCTTTCCTAAAATTATAAGATCCAAACTATCTTCCCTTTCCCACTTCTGGAGATGGTAAGCAATTTAATCTGGGTTATACATATGTGATCATACAAAACATTTCCATATTGGTCATTGTTGTGAGAGAATACTCATGTAAAACCAAACTTCCAAAATAAAAACAAAAACTGAAGTGAAAAATAGTATGCTTTGATCTGCATTTTGACTCCAATCCTTTTTTTCTCTGGAGGTGGATAGCATTCTTTGTATTAAATCCTTCAGAATTGTCCTGGATCTCTCTCTCTCTCTCTCTCTCTCTCTCTCTCTCTCTCTCTCTCTCTCTCTCTCTCTCTCTCTCTCTCTCTCTCTCTCTCTCTCTCTCTCTCTCTCTCTCTCTCTCTCTCTCTCCCTCTCTCTGTCTCTGTCTCTGTCTCTCAATCTTTACCTTCTGTCTTAGTATCAATTCTAAGATAGAAAAATGGCAAGGACTAGAAGTGTCTGAGACCACATTTGAACCCAAGGTCCTTCCAATTCCAGGTCTGGTGCTCTATCTACTATGCTACCTAGCTAGGACTGGATGGTTTTGATGAATTAGCAAAAATAATGCTTTTGGATTATTTGTAGACTTTAATTATTTAGTTTCACTTTCCCATTTGTGTCTTCCATCTTTCTCTTAACCTTCCCCAACCTCCTTTTTGCCCAACCTGGTTTCCTTCCTTATTTTCTCTTTGTAACCATGGATAATTGAAAATTAAATATTTGATCAGTCCCTTTAGTGTTTGCTGTTATAGAACACTGAGTGCCAAAATCTGGCTTAAAATTTCTCTTTAAATTGGGATCATAGGCATAGAATCAGGGACCTTACAGACTACAATGAAACCCCCTCTTTTTCAGAAGAGGAAACTGAGGCTTAGAATTTGTCCAAGGTTACATGGCTAGTCAGTGGCAGGGCCAGGTCTCTTATGTGTATGCTTTGATCTGATCAGAGCATTATCAGGTACTCTTTTGGTTTACCCAACAATCTTAAAACCTTTGTCAAACTGATCTGTGTTTTGATATTGACAGGTCTTCTGTGGAAAAGCTATTTCTCTTTTGACTAGACTGGTGTGAGTACTGGAAGAGGACAAATGTCTGAGAATCTTAGAGGACCCTTTCATCATATACTGATCCCTTCCTGACATTAAATATGATCTTGCTTCACTTTTTTTCCTCTTTAGGAAAAAAAGTCAGTGATACACTCATGTATCCCTCTTGTGTAAGATCTCAAGATAGTATTTATTAAATATTCCCTCCAAACTTGCTGAAGATGGAATAAGGAAAAGTTCTCTTTTCATAGCCAAGTTATTTCTGTTCTGTGAATGTTGGTTGTAGGAGCCCTACCTTCTAGCTATAAAGCTCATTTGGCAATTCTCTTAGTTGGATGGGATCCTGAGAGCCTCGCTGCCATTTATCCTTTGGCATATATAGGAGAATTCCAGATGATAATTATTAGTGAGGCCTGGGTCCAAAGCTGGTTTTTACCAAATTGCTTGCAAAGGTTTGTTTAATGAGTTTTGAGAGTTCACAAATGGAAAAGACCATTCCTCTAATGTACCTTTTTGCCTCTTGTCCCAATAAGTAATATTTTACATTATAGTTTTCTAGATTATAATCCTATTGAGAAGAGGATTACACTGGGAAGAAATAGTGAGGGCATAAAGATAACCAGGATTATCTGAAGAAGATACACTAAGTTTCAGAGAAAAGAATCTCTCTATGGTTCTCCCAGATTCATTTATTTGGAGGAGGACAGGACCTCAGCTGCCATCTCCTCTAACTCCTCATTTTAGAAATGAGAAAACTCAGGCTCATGGAGGTAAATTGACTTAAGGTCACATTGAAGTGAAAATTTGAACAAGAATCCTCTGATTCCAGAGCTAGACTTTTCCCACTCTTCTTTCAATCAAGCCTCATGTTTTACCAATAAGGAATGGATCCAGAGAGAGCAAGGAATTTATCCAAGGACTCAAAAATCAGGTAACAAGAGCCACAAGGCATCTAGGTGGCAAAGTGTCATGTCAAGAAAATAATGCACCTACTATGTGCCAGGCATTGTGCTAAGTACTAATGATACAAAGAAAAGCAAAATTTAGTCATTGTCTCAAAGAATTTACAGTTTAATGGAGAATACAACATGCAAGTAACCATGAAGAAATGAGATATATTCAGTTTAAATTGTAGATAATTGCAGAAGGAATGAATCAGCATCAGAGGAAATTAAGGAAAGATTTCTTGTAGAAGGTGGGATTTTAGCTAGGACTCAAAGGAAGCCAGGACAATGTACTTAGAATAGAGAAGACAAAGTCAGAAAGTCATCAACAAACATTTATTAATTGCTCACTATTTGCCAGGCATTCTGCTAAGGACTGGGGATATAAAGAGAGGCAAAACACAGTCTGCTCTCAAGGAATTTACAATCTAACAGGAAAGAGAACATACACATGTCTATGTACAAAGTACATACAGGATAAATTGGGGATAATTGCAGGGGAAATGTACTAGCAATAAGGGGGACCCTGAAAGACCAGAGTTCAAATCTTATTTTAGATATTTGCCAGCTCTGTGATCCTGACAAATTACATGACCTCTTCTATATTGTTTCCTCATCTGGAAAAACAGAATCTCTCTCTCTCTCTCTCTCTCTCTCTCTCTCTCTCTCTCTCTCTCTCTCTCTCTCTCTCTCTCTCTCTCTCTCTTTCTCTCTCTCTCTCTCTCTTTCTCTCTCTCTCTCTCCCTCCTCCTCTCTCTCTCTCTCTCTGTCTCTCTTCCCCCCTCGCTTCCCCCCCTACCTTGTTCAATCATTTCTCTCTCTCTATCTCTATCTCTCTGTCTCTGTCTCTGTCTCTCTCTCTCTGTCTCTGTCTCTGTCTCTCTGTTTCTCTCTCTTTTTGTGGCAAATATACTAGAGTGGTTTTATATTTTCTTCTCCATCTCATTTTAAAAATAAGGAAACTAAGGTAGATATGGTAAGGTTGACTGGTCCAGAGTCACACAACTAGGAAATATCTGAAGTTATATTGGAACTCAGGTCCTTCTGACTCTAGACCTGGAATTCTCTCCAGTGTGCCACCTAGCTGCTTTATATACATGTACACACATATATAAAACACATACATGAAATATATACACATATACATGAAATACATACATATATATGTATATATAAAAGACAAGCAATGGATAGTTCTGCACAGTACTGAAGAGCACAGTGTGGTGAGGGACTAGGTTTATTTTTTTAAAAACCCTTACCTTCTGTCTTTGGCTCCAAGGTAGACGACTGGTAAGGGCTAGGCAATGGGGGTTAGGTGACTTACCCAGGATCACACAGCTGGGAAGTATCTGAAGTCAAATTTGAACCTAGGACCTCCCATCTCTAGGCCTGACTCTCAATCCACTGAGCCACCCAGCTGCCTCTTCTCCAAAGCATTTGGGTTGTAGTTTAGGTCCCTAAACCATACCCAACCAACCTCTATATCTTCTGGACATAAGACACTGCTCTGACCATGGTAAGATGACCAACCCGCCCCCCCCCCCCCCACTTTTGCCTGAATTCATACCCTCCTCAAGTCACATGTCACCTGCTATAAATAAAGTATAAAAACACCAGAACTGATCCCTTTGAGGAGGCAGCTTTCCACCTATGCTGTCCTCCTAACCAAATTCAACATGAATTCCAAATTAATAAATTTTTCTTTTTATTTCTAAGCTAAGTTATGAAGTCTTGCATCCTTACAAAGGGTACTCATCTTGAACCCCAGGGGTTCACCTTAAGCCCCCCACAATAGCTTCATTCCTTGGGCAAGTCACTTAAGTTCTGTGGGTCCCAGTTTCCTCATATTTCAAATGCAGCCTGGACAAGAAGCTGTCTGAGGTCATTTCCAACTTAAAGTTCCAAGGTCCCATTGCCCTTTCTCATCTCCTGGCTTGGCCTTCCCTGGGATCTTCATGGTGAGGTCTCTGCATTCCTCTTTGATGTGGTAGGACAAGTAATTCTTGGCTTTAATTTATAAACCAAAACAGCAGCTATTTAGCCAGTCTCTGGAAGAAGGTTTATTGGAAATCAGTGTCAATATTTGTTCTTTCTAAAGGAGAGATCATTCTAAAAAATCGAATACACACATTAATCCCTTCCTCAACCAAATGAAATTCATTTGCAAAAAGTATTGATTGATGAGTAGAAATGAAGAAATGAAGCTTTGAAAAATATTTTGTGGACCAAAGAAACAAAGAAACAAACAAACTAGTAGTAGTGGTAGTCTCTCGGTGACTGAGAATGACTATTGTCTTTGTGCATTATCATCTATGGTGTGCCCTCATATGGCTTTGGAGTCCAAAGGCTGAGGCGCACAGTTTGTGGCACATGGGGCATGGGACGCCAGTTGTTACTGGAGGTGCGGTTGTGGCCTGGTGTCGGCGTTCACGTGCAGCAGCAAGACGTCGACATCGCTCATCTTCAAAGGTGGCAGCAGCATGGTAATGTGGGTTCGCCAGCTGCTTCTGTCAGAGGCAGCGAGTTCTAGTTGCTTTGGTGTAATGTCAGCCCACTTCAAGTTGGACTTTAGCTGATCCTTGAATCTTCTCTTTGGTCGGCCTTGTTTCCTGAGTCCAGCTGACAGTTCACCATAGAATACCTGTCTTGGTATTCGCTGTGGGTCCATGCAGATGACGTGTCCAGACCATCGTAGCTGGGCTTTGAGGACCAGGACTTCGATGCTGGTGGAGTTGGCTCTGTCGAGGACTTCCTGGTTGGTGATTCGGTCCTGCCATCGGATCCTCATGATTGACCGGAGAGAGCGTTGGTGGAATTGCTCCAACTGTTTCATGTGCTTCCGGTACCATGTCCATGTCTCACAACTGTACAGGAGCGAGCTGAGGACCACTGCGTTATACACTTTGAGCTTCGTCGCAGTGCTTACACCGCTGTGTTGGAGGACTTTGGAGCACAGCAGCCCAAGTGCCTGGCTGGCCTTTGGGATCCTGGCATTAATCTCGTGGTCTAGGGACCCGTCGTTGGCGATGGTGCTGCCCAGGTACTTGAAAGTGTTGACGTTAGAAAGCTGCGTGCTGTCGATTGTAATGCACGGTTGGTTCGTTGGCCTCCCTGGTGCAGGTTGGAACAGCACCTCTGTTTTGCTGAGGCTGATAGTCAGACCAAACAGTTTTGTTGCAGTGGAGAACCTGTCCACAATGGTTTGGAGATGATTTTCTTGGTGGGCCATGAGAGCACAGTCATCTGCGAAGAGAGCTTCCAGGATGAGTCTCTCTGTTGTCTTTGTTTTTGCAGTCAGGCGGCGAAGGTCAAATAGTGAGCCATCCAGTCGGTATTTGATGTAGACACCCAGGTCTAGATCCATCACAGCATGTCGTAATACTTGGGTGAAAAATAGGTTGAATAGTACCGGAGCGAGGACACAGCCTTGTTTCACGCCATTGGGGATGTTGAAGTGATTGGAAGTCTCTCCATCAGATAGGACTTCCCCTGTCATGTCGACATGAAAGAGCTGGATCAGTTTGACGAATTTTGCTGGGCAAACGAGCTTGCTGAGGATCACCCACAATGCGTCCCTGTTCACTGTGTTGAACGCCTTTGTCAGGTCTATGAAGACAATGTAGAGACTCAGGTTCTGCTCAAGGCATTTTTCCTGCATTTGCCTCACCGTGAAGACCATGTTGATGGTGCTACGATCTGGTTGGAAGCCACACTGTGATTCAGGCAGGTTCTGCTCTGAAACAGATGACAGGAGTCTGTTGAGTACAAAAAGGATGAGGATCTTTCCAGCAGTGGAGAGTAGTGAGATGCCTCTGTAGTTGTCACAGGTTGCTCGTGTGCCTTTGTTCTTGTATAGGGCTGTGATGTAGGCATCTCGGAGTTCTGGGGGCATGTCTTCCTCTTCCCATATGCTGGTCAGCACTATGTGAAATGCCTGAAGCACCTTTCCCTTTAAGGCCTTGTACACCTTGGTTGGGATCCCCTCTTTACCGGGTGCCTTGCCTGCACTCATTTGTTTAATGGTTTTTTGGACTTCTTCTAATGAAGGAGGGACGTCAAGTTGTTCAATGGTGCGGTTTTGGGGGATCTGGTCAAGGGCGCTGAAGAAGGTTGGTTGAGAGGCTGACTGAAGTGTTCTTTCCACCTGTTGCTGATGCCTTTTTTGTCTTTTATGAGAGACAAACAAACTAAACTAAACAAACAAACAAACTAAAAACTGGGATTCAGATCTGACTTTTATTCCTTATCTTCAAATATTCTGCCCTGTGGTCTTAGGGAAGTTTCAGTTTCTTTGTATAGTGGGGACAGCAGTGCTTATCATTTCTTGGAAATGAGTGAACAAAGGAAGATGATAACAAATTTCTCTGCAACTATAAAGTGAACTAGAAATCTTTACTTAGGGCAAATTGACATATTTTTTAAATTTTTATTTAGAATATTTTCCCATGGTTATATTATTCATGATACCCACCCCCGCTTTCTCCTTCCCTTCTCCCAAAGCTGACAAGCAGTTCCACTGGGTTATACATGTATCATTGTTCAAAGCCTATTTCCACATTATTCATATTTGTAGTAGAGTGATCTTTTAACATCAAAACCCTAATCATATCCCTATCATACTACATCGTCGATCATATATTTTTCTAATACATTTCTGGTTCCACAGTTTTTTCTCTGGATGTGGATAGTGTTCTTTCTCCCAAGGTCCTCTGGACTTTCCTGGATCATTGCATTGCTGCTAGTAGAAAAATCCATTACATTCGATTGTGCCATAGTGTATCAGTTTCTGGGTACAATGTTCTTCTGGTTCTGCTCCTTTCATTCTGCAGCAGTTCCTTGAGATCGTTCAAGTTCACATGGAATTCCTCCATTTCTTTATTTCTTTCAGCACAATAATATTCCATCACCATCATATACCACAATTTGTTCAGCCGTTCCCCAATCGAGAGACATCCCCTCATTTTCCAATTTTCTGCCACCACAAAGAATGTAGTTATGAATCTTTTTGTACAAGTCTTTTCTCTTTGTGGTAAAACCCAGCAGATGTATGGCTGGATCAAAGGGCAGGCATTAATTTAAAGCCCTTTATGCATAGTTCCAAATTGCCCTCCAGAATGGTTGGACCAATTCACAACTCTACCAGCAGTGTATTAGTGTCCCAATTTTGCCACATCCCCTCAAACATTTATTTTCCTTTACTCTAATACTGGCCAATCTGCTAGTTGTGAAGTGGTACCTCAGAGTTGTTTTAATTTTCATTTCTCTAATCAGGAGGAATTTAGAACACTTTTTCATGTGCTTATTGATAGTTTTGATTTCATCATGTGAAAACTAACTATTCATGTCCCTTGACCATTTGTTGATTGGGCAATGACTTGATTTTTTGTAGATTAGTTCCTTATATATTTTGTAAACTAAACCTTTGTCAGAGAGTTCTGTTATAAAAATATTCTCCCAGTTTGTTCTTTCCTTCTGAGTTTAGTTGCATTGATTTTGTTTGTACAACCCCTTTTTAATTTGATATAATCAAAGTCATTCATTTTACATTTTGCAATATTCTCTATCTTTTGCTTGGTCTTAAATTCCTTACTTTCCCACAGATTTCACAGGTATACTAATCTATGTTCATCTAATTTACTTGTAATTTCACTCTTTATATTTAAGTCAAGTAAATTGACATATTTCATGTTCAATCAGATGTATAATTAAAAAAAAAAACCAAAAAACCAGTAACCATTGCCTGTCAACATTTGGAAAAAAGACCAAATATAGCAGTGTTCTTTCTTTCACTGCAGAAATTACATGACATGCAGAGGAATCAAAGGCACCCACTATAGTTTAAAAGATACAACTAGCCCTCATTAGACTCAGAAATTCTACTCTTGGAAGGTAAGGGCCCTTTGTGAGATTTTTGATGGATATCTGACTTCTTCCTTTCAGATATAGAACAACCATTAAACATTGAAGGGAGGTGAGGAAGAAGGTATGCTATGATAGGGATAGGGGATAACATTAAAAAGAATTCTATTTAGCTCTGGAAGTAGTGCTATTTACCCAGAAAGGGGATGGAGTGTAGGGAGGAGAGGAAGGAGAAAGGTTCCAACCAAGCAGCATTGGGGATAGTTTCCAATATGACCACATCATAAGGAAAACTCTGGACACTTGTAAACCAATAGAGATAGGCCATCATTCATGGGTTTTCAAATTTTGTTTTCAATTTCCTTTTACTTTTAGGTGCATTCCCTATTTTAATATGAAGAGAGAAAACATGGATTGGAGAGAAACACCAAGAACTTGGTTTGGGAGCCATTAAAAGGCAAGTTGGATTTTTTTTTTCTCTTCTCTATCACGGTCAAGCTTTTCCACCTTGTAGGGATCTATCTCTGCCAAGTGGAAGGCCTGAAAAGCTGCCAACTCCCATAAATTTAAGGATTATGGAGATGAAAAGTCTGTTGCCCTTGGGCTTCAAGTACAATGATGTTTAGCTCAATTAAAAGAGACCAGTAACCTTTATTATGAGTTTCTGATTTTGAATAATTCTTTTCCAAGTCGTTCCCCTTCACAATCTCCAAACTTTTCTTTAAGAAAAAAATCTCTTCAAGTTCTACAAAGGAAATATAGTTTCCAATGCTGCAAAATGGGGAATCCCTTCCACCTAGCTGATGGACAATTTGTCTATGATTTAGCAGATTTGTCCTAGGGAGTGTGGAAGAGAGAGAGATTGGAAAAGCAAGCAAAAAGACAGGAGCAGCAAATGAGAATATTCTGATTTGGAATGTTTGGGAGAAACAGTTGGAAGAGAGGAACAGACCAACTGAAGGGCTAAGTGTTTAACCTTGAAGACAGAAAAGAGGTGGTCTTGTGATTTTGGAGACTGAAGAAAGGACAAAAGTCCAGATCTCTCTCTCTCTCTCTGATTTGCTCTGTTGTGATAGTGACTGAACTTCCAGACCTATCAGTCATTTCTCTCAATTGAAATATTTCACAATCCTCCAACCCAAGACTCATTGTAGTATTAGGGAAATCCCCAACCCTCTTACCTCCATTTTATCCTTCCCTGTCTTCCTCAATAAACTCCTTACATAAGATAAAAGAAGAGAAAGAGGATTTAATTTGAAACATCACAAACTCATCCTGAGTTGATTTAGAGAAACCAGAAGAAGAAACAACAAGAACAGGAAAGAAGAAGGGAGGGGGAAGGGAGAAAGAGGGAGGAAGGGAAGAAGAGGGAGGAGAGAAAGAGGAAGAAAGTAGGTAACAGCTTGATCTTTAGTTATCAATTACCAATCAAAATAGTCCCTTATTACAGGAGTTGCTGAGGCTCACAGAAGTGAGGAGTTAAGTGACTAACTCAGGCTCACAGAGCTACTGTCTCTTGCAGGATTTAAATTCAGTTCTTGACTCCGAGCTCACTACTCTCTTCCCTCTGCCATTTTCATCAATTTCCCAATTTAGACAATATCTAGGGAAGCTTTATATTTCCTGTGGGGGGCAGCTGAATTAGTACATGGTCCCAAAACACGATTGCCTAAATCACCTCTTACATTCTATTGTCAGTAATGTTTTCTTTACTTTTTAAAGCTGAAACCAAGCACTGTCCAAAGGGTTGGAAGTCTTAGTCATTACTGCTGGTGAAGATTCTGGTTTTACTTTGCCTACAGAATAATGGCATGAGAATTTGAAGCATTGTGTGTTCTATATCTAATCTTCAATTCTTAATTGTGCATTTGAAGGTCCATCAATCTAGGGATTTTGATAATCTTTCTGGATAGTGACTATCCTGGAGCATGTACTAGAGAGTATCATCAAAATAGATGTGTGATAAATGACTGACTGAATGAAAGTCACTTTTTAAGTGCCTACTCTGTCTTCAGAATTGGAAGGCATCTCAGAAGGCATGGGCTCCAAAATGGACCTGAATAAAAATTCTACTACAATATCCTTGACAATGGTCAATTAACCTTTGAATGAAATTCTCAAATTTGTGGAATGAAATTCTCAGTTTGCATGAGATTCTCAAAATGAACCCACTCATTTTACTTTTGGATAGCTCTAATTCTTAGGAAATTTTTTCCTTATGTTGAGCTTACATCTAACTACCTATAACCCCCCAACTGCTGCTCCTTGTTTTGCCCTGTGGAACAAAGCAGAACAAGTTTAATTCTCCTTCTATATGATGGCAATTCAGATTTTTGAAAAAACCAATCAAATCTTCTCTTCTATAGGTTAAATAGTTCCAGTTCCTTCAGCGAATCCAGTGCTCTCAAAATCTTTCACTGTCCTGATTTCCTTCCCATATACTTTATCATCATCAACTTCACTCTGAAATTCCATAAACAAATGCCATTTCTTCCTGACAGCTAAAGAATAGTCAGGATGTGGAGTCACGTCTAAGAAACCTGCTGTTAGAAAAAGCTAAATGTTTATTGAATATATATGTAGTCTAATGATCCCAACCACAGTAATGATATACTTATTGGGCAACCAAGGTGTCTTCTTTATGCCAGAGTTCTGGGAAGAAACTTCTACTGAATCAAAACAAAATTATCCTCCTAACCCATGGTAATGGGAGAGGAAAGGTGAGAAGGCAGGAAAGAAGTTCAAAGATAAGGAACAGAACCACAACTTATTAAATTGTACTTAAATGATGTAAGCATCACATTGAAGAATTCTAAGTAGATACCCATTCATTGGTCATGTACTTTTGTAGTTTTTAGAAAGAAACACAATTTTGGAGGGCGGCTAGGTGCCTCAGTGGATTGAGTCAGGCCTAGAGATAGGAGGTCCTGAGTTCAAATGTGGCCTCAGACAAACTTCCTAGCTGTGTGACCCTGGGCAAGTCACTTAACCCCCATTGTCTAGCCCTTACCCCTCTTCTGCCTTAGAACCAAAGATGGAAGGTAAGACTTTTAATTAAAAAAAAGTATGTGATTTAATTTTTGTCATGTGCATAGAATGCATATGTGTGAGTTTGTATATGTATGTGTATGTGTGATCCATTTTTCTTACAGTATGATTCTCCTGTCGTCCTACGGTGACATATCCAGGGATGGATGGACTACTGGCCTTCTGGCCATTCATATTCAAAGATAGATTCTGTGAAGCTTTCTAGAAATTAGAATTAGAAGAGATTTTAGATATCATCTAATCCAACATTGTTTTAGAGATGAGAAAACTGAGGCTCAGAGAAATTAAAAATGATATTCGAATTTTTGGAGCCTTAAGCTCCTTCACTGACAGTTCTCCTCCCCAGCAAGGGAATCTTCTGGCAAAAGGAGGAACAAATGGCAGGAACCCTTCTCTTTTCCCCAGCCCAGAAGAAGAGAAAACAGAGCACTTTGCTAAGCCTTGTATCCCCAGCCTCTCTGGTGAGGTTTGAATGCAAGCACTGTCCTAGGTTCAGTTTGTTTGGTAGAGTTGAAAATGCCCTTGTTGTTTGGGGAAAGACATTCTCCCAAGCTGTCATGTCCTGAATATATATACAGTGACACAGGCTGCAATCTGTCCAGAGTTACTATCAAAAGGAAAATAAGGCAGATCTCCATGTCAGCCAAAATGTCACACCTCATAGATTTAGAGCTGGATGAAGTGATTTGCTGACCTCTATACTACTCGCAGGGGGCAGATAAGTCTTCCTCTTATATAATCCTCCAGTCTTTCTTTGACATTCTAGCCAGGGCTAGGCATCTGCTAATATATAGTGGACCTAATCCTTTGGGTCACATATGAAGCCCAGCCTTCTGCACATTGCCCATACGTCTTTGAAAGTAAAGCCATGATAGAATACATGAAGAATTTCTTTGCTTTTTACTATTTATCTTCATCACCCCAATGACTTTTATCAGTATTTTTGTTGAATAATAACAGTAGGAAAATGTTATGGAATGGCACCAGGGGACTCTGACTCCTAGAACTGCTTATGGTGCCGAATAGCTTCATTCTTCTTCAAGTCAATTTATTTTTCAAAGCCTCTACAGTCAAGAATTTCTTTGAACCAGTCATGTCAGGCAGGTGTTTTGAAATGGACCAGGCTGGGGAGAGCAACAAGTTAAGAGAATTGGGTGAATAAAGATTAATGAGTGAGTGCGACGCCTATAGGAGAAAGCAAAAGAAAGGTTGTTTGAGGAGAAAAACATTTTGGGTGTGCCTAGGAGAAAGGGAGATGAAAGGAAAGGGAAAGATATACAGACTGGGAAATAAATTATTTATGTTGTAAACACTCAGAAGAAAGAGGGAGAGAGTAGAATGAAAAAAGTCTTTCAGAAATAGAAGTGTAGGATCAGAATTGGAGTTATGGGGAAAGAATGTAGAGTTCTTTTGTATGCCTTTTTTAAAAGCCTTCTTGGAAAGGGATGGGTTAGAGAGGAGTACATTATTAATAATAATAGCTAACTTTCATATAGTTCTTAAAGATTTATAAAGGACTGCATGAATCCTTATTCCATTTGTACTTCAACAACTCTGTGAGAAGGATGCTATTATTTCCCTTTTACAGAAGAGGAAATTTAGGCAGAGATATTAAATGACTGGTTCAGAATCACACTGCTAATAAATGTCTGACATGGGATTCTAACTCAGATCTGCCTGACTCCAACCTCAGTTCTGTATCCTTTGTGAGAGGAATGGCTGGAAACCAATAGGTTTTTGTGACATTCTATACCAGCATTGGTGAAGTATTGGCACACATGCTGGGCTGCCAAGGAGGGCAGGGAGCCCTCTTCCCCCTCTTCCCAGAGCCTAAGGACATTTCCTACATGCTCTGTCCCTCTGTCCAGCTGTCCATCACTTTCTCTCTTTGCTCTCTGGGGTAATGGATGGGGGGTGGCTCACAGGCAGCTTGAAGTTGTAGTTTGGGCACCTGAACTTGAAAATATTTGCCAACACTGTCCTATACCTTTCCAAAATTTCAGAAAAAAAAGCAAAAAAAAAAAAAAACCAAACCCAAAACCCTCTCATCACTACTATTGGAGATTCTGCTTTGTGACTACACCATGAAGTCAAAGACAAAATTATGAATGGCAGGAATTGTGCCCCTGCACTTTCCTTTTTTTTTTTAACAAGTCTTTTCTATTCTTCTTCCATAATGTCCTCCTTCCTTTTCCAGAACTTTGGGGGTGAAGCTACGCTGAATGCAGGGCTCTATTTTTAAAACGTATGAGTATGATTTCTAGAACTTAAGATTCTTTAAGCTTGGCTGGTGAACAAATATTTCCCCAATCTGGTTAGGAGATATAAGGATTGGGAGGGTGAGGATATCCCTTCTCTTATCCCTCAAGCTATCGATGTTCTTTCTAAAAGCAGGCACCTATCTCCTGAATTTCTTCATAGGATCATAGATTTAGAGTCAGAAGCCATAGCAAAAAGTGGATCAAGTCCGGTCTTCAATGATGTGAATGCATATGGTGGACATTCTTCTCTTTTCTCTTTTCCATGTGTAACCCCTTGGATCCCAGCCTCTGCCTCTCAATTTCTCTGGTTTCCTTCAAGAATTAGCTCAAATTTCACCTCCTTTTGGAGATCTTTCTCAGTCTCCTAAGCAGTTAATGTCTTTCTCTTTAAGAATGCCTTCCATATTATTGTAACCAAGGAATAATGTTCCAAATTGACTAAATAAACTAATTCAAATGGGAAAAAAAAGAATACCTTCCAGTTTCCCTCTTCTCCATTCTAAAAAAAAAAAAAGAATGCCTTCCATTTACTCCATGCATATCTAGGAGAGCCCCTTATCTATGGGGGATATGTTTCAAGACCTGCTGCAGATGGCTGAAACCAAATATCAGCGAATACTTGCTGACCCCATATACATGCACTCTCTCTACCCATTCTACCCATCAACTTGGTGCTCTGTGAGCTTCCACCCCAGAACAGCAACAAAACCCTTTTAAAAAGTGAAAGTGAAAAAGAAAATTAAAAAAAGAGAAAGTGAAAGCGAAAGCCTGACCTGCCCAGTGAGTGCCCTTGCTTTGTGGTTGACCCCACTGTGGAAGCCTCAATAAGGGAAGTCATGGATATGGGGACTCTACTCTGTCATGAATGTACCAACTTGTTTTCTTGTTTCCTTCACAAAAGCATAAGCTCTTTGAGGGCAGGGTAGTCCCTCTCCCCCCTTCTTTGCACAAAGCTTGGCACATAGTAAATACTAAAAAAATGCTTGTTGATTTGCCTTGACTTATACCTGGTTGAATGAGAGGGTTAGACACATAGGATCATAGAACTGAAAGGGATTTTTAGAGGTCATCCCATCCAACTCTAGCATTCTACATATGAGGAAAGTGAGACCCAAGGACTTGCCCAAGGCCACAGAAGTGGGAAGTGGCAGAGCCCCAATTTGAGCCCAGATCTCTAACTCTAAGCTCGAAGTGCTGAGAAGTCACTGGGGCAATAAGTGGAGTGGCTCAGGTTTGAGAAAGCACAAATGCTACTGACCAGACAGGAGAAAGGTCTTAGGGTGGGAGGTAAGTACAGAACCTGGGACACCTGCAGGTCCAAACTTGGAAACAGTCTCCCTGACATCCCAAAATTTAATTTGCTTCACTCTAGGCTAGGACGGTGAGAAGTGACCTTTAGTATAAAGCCAGAATTCAAGGGAACAAAGACTCTGGACAGCTTCTGCTTTGTTCCCTCCTGGGACATAGGTACATGCCCAGGGGAATAAGAAAGGAAAGAGCCATCTGGTTATCTTGAGGACAGGCCTTATGGGAGCCCATTTGCCTTCAAATGAGTTGCTCTCCATTATCATCTGGCACCAGAGCTGTTCAAGTAAGAAATAAAACAGTCCTTGATCAGAATAATCCAATTCTCTCTGCAGGATTGAATCTAGAGACCAGTGTGTTTATCTGACTGTGCAATCAGACAGTCTTTTCCTCCCCACCCTGATTTGTGAAGCACATGCTCCAGAAAACAAACCAGGAAAAACAAAGGGGGAGAAATTCCACTAATGCAGTATATTCAGATGGAGATGCTAATCACAAGCCCTTTAAAAGGGTAGCAATTGTGTTCTGTTCCCAGGCCTCCATAAGTTCATCCATCTTTTTTTTTTTTGCGTTCCCTCTTTTTCTAGTTCTTCTGGAGGTTGGGGGGACATGGGGGGTGATGATCCTTAGGCAATACGGAGTTGACTAAGAGTAGCTCATATTGAAGGACTGGAATGACCCTGAGCAATAGGTAGACTGAGGGCAGGTTAGCAAGGCAAGACACATTTATTAATCACCTACTATATGCTGGGTACTGTGCTAAGCACAGGGGAGACCAATCCAAGGATAAAGAAAGAGGATCCCCTTCCTTAAAGGGTTTGCACTGTATTGAGCAAAGGTTGTGGAATAAAGATGGCAAACTGTGTCCCTCTTCAAAAGGAGGCTCCCGGAGCAACTCACCAATTGGAGAATGGGGGAGGAAGGAGGTTTGAGGGTATAAAAGCCACAGACTCTGAGGGAAGTGACCGAGTGAGCTAATTGACGAGGAAAAGAGGTAAAGTGTAGAAAATCGGAGGCAGAGCCAGGAGGGGAAAAGATGAGATGCTCTGTAGGGACAAGACTGACATGCAAGCTCCCATGTTTCCTTGGCGAATGAAGAAAAATGAATCCAAATGAGAGAATTTTGGAAATCAGAGGAAGAAATAGGACCTTAGAATTCATCCAATGCAACCTCCTCACTCTGTAGATGAAGCAACTTGAGACACAGAAAGGAGAAAGTGCCACTAGGGACAGACTTGGAAATTGAACCAGTTTTCTGCTTCCTACTCTAGTGACTTTCTCTCTCTTTCTTTCTTTCTTTCTTTCTTTCTTTCTTTCTTTCTTTCTTTCTTTCTTTCTTTCTTTCTTTCTTTCTTTCTTTCTTTCTTTCTTTCTTTCTTTCTTTCTTTCTTTCTTTCTTTCTTTCTTTCTTTCTTTCTTTCTTTCTTTCTTTCTTTCTTTCTTTCTTTCTTTCTTTCTTTCTTTCTTTCTTTCTTTCTTTCTTTCTTTCTTTCTTTCTTTCTTTCTTTCTTCTTTTCTTCCTTTCTTCCTTCCTTCCTTCCTTCCTTCCTTCCTTCCTTCCTTCCTTCCTTCCTTCCTTCCTTCCTTCCTTCCTTCCTTCCTTCCTTCCTTCCTTCCTTCCTTCCTTCCTGTCATGTCTGACAGATACACATTTCTTTCTCTAGCTATGAGGTCACAAATGACTCTTTTTCAAGGGAAGAGAAGTTGTACAATTATAATAGTAACTAAAATTTATATAGCATATTGAAATTTGTCAAGCATTTTATATATTATCTTATTTGATTCTTACATGTTATCTAAGGGAGGTAGCTGTTTTTGTTATAAAACTGAGGCTAAGAGCAGTTAAGTATCTTGACAGTAGTTGCACAGCTAGTACATCCCTGAATCAGGATTTGAACTAAGAGGTCTTGGCTCTGTTATTAAATGTATTACTACCTCTATGACCTTGGGCAAACTATTTAACCTAGGTGGGTATCAGTTTCCTTATGCTTAAAATGAGGGATTCTGATTAGACTGATTCTAGAGTCTCTTTCATTTCTAAATCTAAATCTAAATTTCTTGCTAGACATTGTTCTTGCCATGTCCTGTGATCTTTTCTACCTCACTCAAAAAGGCATAATCTAGAAATCACTGTACTATCATATAGTGAAAAGAGAACTAGATCCCAAACTATGAGATCTGGGTTTATATCTTGACTCTTTTCATGAGTGTCCTTAGGAAAGTCATTCTTTCAGCATCTCAATCTGTTCATCTATAAAATGGATGAGCTTACATTTCTCTTCCAACTCCTATGATATAATTGGTTTAAATGGCTTGAATGAATACTTGTATAGTTTTAATCCAAGTAGGATAAATGATTTTCCAAAGGTAACATGGTCACAGAGATAGTAAACAATAGAATGAAGAATCAAGCCTGGGTTCTCTGGCTCCAAAATCAGTGGTTCTCCCCTCTCCCCTTTTGCCCCCTCCCACTCCCCATTGTACTATGTTGCTTCTTCTTGAAGAGTCTGTCTTCTGTGTACCTCCAATATGTCTTCTGCTCCCTATTTGAAAAATCAGAACAGGGCAAAGGACACAGTCTTTTTGAGATCAGATAGATCCAAGTCCCAGAGTTGAATTTATTGAACTCCACAAACACATACTAGATTAAGACCAAGAAAGGCTCCATGATTCCTCAAATTGTCCCAGGAGTAGTTTATGTGGGATGGATAAACTAGGTGTACACAAGGTTGATAACTGATTTTTTTCTTTAGGAAATTTTCTTCCCTTTTCATTATTTCCAAATGGTCACTGAGGAGTTAAGGAGGGGTTAGGGTCCCTTTCCTTGCCAGCCTTTGTTCTTGCCATTGCAATACAATGAAGAAAGATTTGAAGGAAGAAGCCTGGGTCAATTTCCTTTTGAAATCCAGCACAGAAAACAGTGGATAATTTCTCTGGGCTTCAGGCTTTTCCAGATTACATATCCTTAATTGTATTAAACACTTTAGAGCTGTCTGATGGATTGTTTCTAAGCACAGCCATCTGTGTTGAAATACTGGAGATGCTTATGGAAGGATTGGAAGGAGATCATGCTGGAGAGGGGCTGCAGGGCTCTTGGATGGGGAAGGACTTCCACAGGGTGCCTTGTGGTAATTTGCTGATGGAGAGAAAGAAACATAAAGTGAGAGGACTCATTAGTTTTGATGAATTGGGCTCCAAATAGTATATCATTCTTACCCCACAGGATAAAATCTAGGCTCAGTCCCAAATGGAAATGGATATTTGGACTTGGAGTTGATGACCCTTAAGAGAGGAGGAAATTGGTAAAACCCTTACTGTTTTTCAGGGGTTCAATTGTGAGTAAGTTTTAATTAAAATCCTGACTCCAGGATAGGAAAAGCTGGTTTATCTGTATTCTAGGAAGGATTCTGTATTTAGCAGAGCTTCCACACATATCTCATACAGTACTGGGTGAATTTCTTGAGAAGAATAATAATTTTGATATGGTTTCATTGTGTGACAGAAATTGCCATTTGTTCATATTTTCATAGACACTAGGCTGACTCAGAACATCTGTCCATGACTAGATGTAATCAAAGTGAGTTGGTTTCCTTACATTTAGCTAGTTCTCTATGAGTAGAGTAGATTTTGTGCCATACCCATGTTTTTTGGCTGCCTTTTTGTTCTGCTTTTAGTTCTGTTGCTTTAATGAATGGATATTACGCCATGGAAATGCACAAAAATTTTAGCTCTTAAAAGGTGTACTTGGACAACTGCTAGAGATATTGTAGCGATTATTGTGGTTCTACATTGTTGATGTACCCCAAAGTTCTGTTTTTGGACTCTGTTGTCTATCTTCTCTCACTTGCTGCTCTTACTAGCTTTTGTGGATTTACTTATTATTTTATTGTGGAGGGTTCCAAATTTTATATCTCCAACCTTAGTCTTGCTCTTGAGCATTAATCCCTCATTATACATGGAATACTTAATTTAAAAAAATTTTAAAAATAAAAACCCTTATCTTCCATCTTGGAATCAATATTAAGTATTGGTTTCAAGGCAGAAGAGTGGTAAGGGCTAGGCAATGGGGATTAAGTGACTTGCCCAGGGTCACACAGCTAGGAAGTGTCTGAGGCCAGATTTGAACCTAGGACCTCCCATCTCTTGGCCTGGTTCTCAATCCACTGAGCTACCCAGCTGCCTCCACATGGGAATCTTTAAATTGGATTCCCATAAGCTTCTCAAACTTAACATGCCAGCTCAGTGGCTTAGTGGATAGAGTACCAGACTGATAATCAGCAAAGACAGTTCAAATATAACTTCAGACACTTACTAGCTATATGACTCTGGGAAAGTCACTTAATGTCTATTTGTCTTAGTTTCCTTAGCTCTAAAACAGGGATAATAATAGTTCCTATCTTGCTTGTTGTGAGGATCAAATGAGATAATATCCGTAAAGCATTTAGCACAATGCCTTTCACATAGTAAGTGCTATATCCATGCTTATTCCCTCTCTTCCGTGGCCAAAACTGAATTCACTATATTTTCCTCAAATCCACCTTTTCTATAAACTTCCGTATTTCTGTAAAGGCACCACCACCTTCTCAGTCACTGAGGTTGGCAGTGTTTCTTGACTCCTCACTCCATATATTCCAATTGGTTGTCAATATTATTGTTTCTACTGCCACAATATCTTTTTCTTTGCCTTGTTTTTATTTTACATTTTATTTTTATTATGAACTTGACGTTTTTCCACATACCAAAAAACAGAAAAAGGATTGCGGATAATACCATGAATCTCTTTTATGTATGGCTTTAAAAAAAACTACACATTTAATTTAACAAAATAGTATCAACATTGTCCTATTTTTTGTCTACTTCTGAACTATCTTTGCCCTCTTCTGTGTTTTTAACATTTCATTGATATTCTTTCCTTTCTTTTCTTTTTTTGTTTGTATTTTATCACTAATCCTCATAATCCTCTATATAATAGATGTAACATATAACAAGTATACTCAGAGAAAACAAATTCATATATTGGTCATGTGTCCAAGTGTCTACTCTGTTTTCCATCTCTAGGCTGTTCCTCTTTCAAGAGGTTAAAAAGCATTATTCATCATCAGTCTTTTGGAGTTGTGATTTATCATTGCATTGATTGTAAATCAATCAAAATTATTTTCTTTTATAGTATTGTCACTGTATAAATCCTTATTTTATTTTGCATCAACTCATTCAAATCTCATTTTTTTTGGATTTGTCTCTTTTGTCATTTCTAACAATATTCCATAAAATACCAAAGTACTATATTAATACACTATAATGTGGTTAATAATTTTCCAATTGACAGATAACTTGTTAAATTCCAATTCTTTGCTAAAAAGTGCTACTCTAGATTTTTATTTTTACATATATATCCTTTCCTTCTGTCTCTGATCTCTTCGAGTTTTAGCTTTAGTAATGGTATTGCTTTGTTGAAAAATACAGACAATTAGTGACTTTTGGGGTATAGTTCCAAATTTTTTTCCAAAATGTTTGAACCACTTCACAGCATCATTAACACTACTGTGCCTGTCCTCCCACAACCCTTTCAAGTGATTTTCCATTTTTTGTTATCTTTGTCAATCTGACAATTGTGAGATGGAAACTTAGCATTGTTTTAAATCTCATTTCTTTATTATTAGTTACTTGGAACATTTTTTTTCTTATGAGTATGGATGACTTGGCTTCTTTTGAGAACTGCCTGTTTATATCCTTTGACTATTTATCTATTGGGGAATGACTTTTGTTCGCATATATTTGTATCAATTCCCTATGTACCTTGGATATCAGACTTTTTTTTTTTCCAAGAAATTTGTAGCAAATAATTTCCCCCCAGTTAATTATTTCTCTCACTTGTGTTAAAGTTAAATGAAAAACTCCTGGTTCTTAGTTTCTATAGAGTTTATTAATATTCACTTGAAAGAGAGAAAGCAGATAGAGATTAAAGCCTATTTCTAATCTAATTCTAATCTTGCCACATGGTGCTCTGCCTCATTGCTCCAAGCCAGCGTCCTGTGATGTAGCTGTCCAAGGAAATAGAGAGAGCACACCCTCTCATATCCCTCTCTTTTATCCTTTCTTTTGGACTGGACGTGTAACCTTAGTTGCGTGTTGTGTCCCTAGGACTCTTCACTTGTGACCTATGTTTGGAGCGTTCACATGATGAGGGGGTTCCCGTTATACACTTCTAACCCTACAGATTTTGTTTGTGGGAAAAATTTTCAATTTTGTGTAATCAGAATTGCCTATCTTATTTTTTTATGATCATCTCTGCCCTTGTCTGGTCAGCAATTTTCCTTACATGTGAAATTTTTGTCCCTTCTTCTGTCATTTGTTTCTGAGATGATCTTTTATATTTAGGTCATATATTGTTGGATTCTGCCTTCTAACGCATTCTGTTAGCTCCATCCAGTTTATGGATAAGTTCATCCCATTCTGTTTTTTATTTCATCATATCCTCTAACACTTTTTCTTCTCTTGGTTCTTCTTCTTCTTCTTCTTTTTTTAAATTCTTATCTGTAAATATTGGCTTCCAAGGCAGAAGAGTGTTAAGGGTTAGGCAATTGGGGTTAAGTGACTTGCCCAGGGTCATAGAGCTAGGAAGTGTTGGAGGGGCTCTCTATCCACTAAGCTACTTAGCTGTTCACTTCTTTTCATTTTTTATTCTCTAGTCCCTGATCTTCCTCTCCAAAACAAAAAGAAAATAAAGAAAGAAAATGAATATAATTAACACTAGCAATCTGCAATTAACATTATTTGATTCTCTTCCACTGTTTTTCTATTTATTTAGCCCAGATCCCAATCTTTAGTTCTTATACTTTCCCCCTCTCTCCTTTTAATCCTCTCCTTTATAATTCATTACCAAAAATTAAAGTTTATTTTGCTTATGAATATTCTCTCTTCAATTCGACCTTTCCTCTTTTCTACCCTTCTTTCCTTTACCTGTTTCCCTTTTGGATTTAATATAATGTTGCTCCAAATGGAATGTATTCTAACTTCCTGAATCTGTGTATTTCAAACAAGACTGAGGTTCCTGACATGCTCATTCCTCTTACCCTTTCTATACCTGTGTATACTATTGTTCTCATGTACATCAGCTACAAGAAATAGTGAACTCCTCTCTCTTTTCATCTTCTTTTCTTCCCTCAGGTTTTCCCTTTACCCTTTCTTTAAACCAACAAAATAAAGCAAAATCATTCTAAGTAATTTGTTTGTCTTTTCTTACTTAGAATTTAAGTATCTAATCAATATTTAGGTTCTTCTAATTACTTAAATGTATCTACATTTCTAGGTTTATCTTGCATCTTGTATTGTTTCAAAGTTCTACCTAGCTTTGATTTTTTTCATCAGGAATACTTGAAAGTCTTGTACTTAATTTTACAGTATTTTTTTTTGTTTGACCTGGAAGCTATCTTTTGATATAACATTCCTGGATAAATTTGCTTTGGAGTTTCTTTCAGAAGGTGACCAGTTACTAGGGGATTCTTTCTACTTTCACTTTGCCCTCTGGTTTTAATTAATTTGGGTAATATTATTTTATGATTTTTGAAATTTAGATCCTATTTTTTATGTTTGGTCATGGTTTTTAAGAAATCTGATGATCCTTAAACTATCTCTCCTCAAGTTAGTTGTCTTTCATAGTAGATACCTGGTGTTCTAATTTTTCAGTCTTGATTTTGTTTTTAACATATCTTGTTTCATGGAATCATCAGATTCTGTTAATTCTGTTCTATTTTTCAGAGAGTCTACTACTTGGGTAAGGTTTTTGATCATATATTCTAAGTTATTTATTTTCCTTCCTTCCCCCCTCCCCCTTAAAAGTTCTAATTTCATTTTTTATCTCCTGCTTTGTTCTTTTTCTAGTCCCTTTTGGGATCCTTATGGCCAAGCCAGTCTTGGGTATAAGGATGCAGGATTTGGTTTGTTTCTGTTTCCATCTCCATGTATCCTCCACAATTATGAGTTGACTCCTTCCTGAGTAGTCTTGACAGGTGCCAATTGGAAGTCATAGGTTACAGATCTCAATTCAAGGTCCAGCCTGGGGGTACATGCTCTGTTGTTCAGCCAGCCCATCTTTTGTTCTACTTCTTAATATTCTCAGGTATGAAGTTATCAGCCCTTTCTTCCTGCACAGTTATCTTTGGGGGCTGCTTCTGTCCCTTCCTGCTGCTCTGGCAGACCAGGGTAGACATTCCACTGGTTTCATGTCCTATTGATGGAATCTTGCTTCTTCAGCTTCATACCCCCTGGCTTGCCTCCTTTTACAGGATCCATGAGTTTCATGCCCTATTTGCCAGAGGTTAATTTAGCTTCTGATCCCCTTAATGAGTCCTTTCCCAAGTATCCAGAGGCCTCTGATCAAAAGCAATTGACATTGCTTCTTGGTCATCTAAATTCAAAAAGTCACAAGGAGTTCCAGCTGGCTCCTGATGACTGACTGACTTTCATGGACAAGGTAAAGGCAGGAGAGCTCTGCAATGAGCAATGTCCTCATTTAGAATATCCTATCCTTGTGGCAGCTGAGCACCAGTAATTCTTCTACTCTGTCTTGCACTTCTCTAATTAGAGTATCTCGATTTTTCTTTACCTGAGTTTTTCAGTGTTAAAGTTTGTATTTACTTAATAATCCTGGAATAGCATTGATGTGACTTATTGAAAAATTGGCCCCAAATTAATTATTTTCTTAATTTCTCTGAGCTCAGTCTGTTTCCCCACATATTAAATAAAGCTGGTTGGACTAGATAATGTCCAAGTTTCCTTTTGGTATTATTACTATGTGATATTATGATCCTATTGTCTCATATTCCAGTTCTTCAATCTCCTTTCACATAAGTAGGTGCTTAACAAGTGCTTAATACAGGCAGCTTGGTGGCTCATTGGAGATGAGAGATTCAGGGTTCAGACACTTCCTAGTTGTGTGACCCTGGACAAGCCACTTCACTTCAATTGCCTCATCTTTACCACTCTTCTGCTTTGGAACTGGTATTTGGTATTGATTCTAAAATAGAAATAACTTTAAAACACACACAATGGATTTGATTTCTACTTTCACTTTGCTCTCTGGTTCTAATAAATCTGGGCAATTTTATGATTTTTGAAATTTGGTATCCTATTTTTTATGTTTGATCAGATTTATATTCCATCATTCCTAAAAATCTCTCCTGTTTTCCCCCCTTTATTTTCCACCAAGACACTCACCTTAGAGCAGAGAATTCTTCCTTTAGATTCAAATTCTAAGTTGCCTATCTCCAAATTTGACATTTCAATAGATGGCACATTGGGATACCAGTCATGAGACTCACCGTATATCTCCACATTTCTTGTAGTTTAACCTTGGACAAGTGATTTTCCTACTGTAAACTCCTCTTATAATAGGAATATGAGATCCTATAATAGACTTGGCTGTTGGTTAATAATAATAAAAATAAATTGATATATAAACTGCTGCATAAAGATAAAATCTTAATCAACCATCCATCAATTAAATATTTATTGGGTCCTTCTTGTATTAGCTGCTTGAAGCACATTGAAAAACAATTAGATAATAGATCATATTAACCCCTCATCTGAATAAAGCAGTGACTAAATCATAGATTTGTAAAATCCTTTTGATTTAAGGACTAGACAGTAGTAGGACTGTGGAATAGTTCAATTAACATGGTCCTTATCCTTTGGGAACATGCATTGATAATGACACAGATAGAAGATACTTTAAGGAATACTAATTAGAATTGATAACGACACAGATGGTGGATACTTTAAGGAATATTTATTAGGGATAAACTTTAAACAAATGATAGTGCTTTCTTTCTTCAATGTTTCAAAAGATCTGTGATTTTTTCATTGTGGGTACTCTTATATCTCCTCAACCTTGTAGAATACCTGGGTTTCTTCAAAATTTTGCTCAAGAGCCACCTTCTATATCAAGACTTTCCTGTTCCCATCATTAGTCAGTGCCTTCCCCTACATAAATTTACCTTGTAATTATTTTGCATTCATTCAGTGTATAGTTATTTATGTTTATGTAATCTTCCTCGATAGAATATATGCTCCTTGAAAGGCTGGTCTGTTTCATTTTTGTTGCGGGATCATAAAGCCTTGGATTCCTGGTTTGAGTACTTTCTGGATATTCTTAATAAATATTTATTGATTAACTGTCTCTTACTGCTCACAAATACTCCTTGCTGTCATGGGCAGTCATGATGAATTGTGACCCCCTGCCCCACCCCCCCCAAATCCATCACCAGTTTTCTAGTCTTCTGGTGAGGAGCATTTGGAAGTCTTCCTCACTTGCTTAAACCTGCTAAATCTTTGCTCCACTAGCATATTTTTTATTTTTGTTCATTCATTTCAATGGTGTATGACTCTTTCTGAACCCTTTTGAGATTTTCTTGGCAAAGATACTAGAGTGATTTGTCATTTCCTTCTCCAGCTCATTTTATAGATGAGGAAACTGAGGTAAACAGGATTAAGTGACATGTCCTGAGTCATACAGCTAGTAAGCATCTGAAGGCAGGTTTTGAACTCAGATTTACTGATTCTAGACCTGTTTTTTTTTTATCCATTGCACCACTTAGCTGCCCACTTACTTAGACTCTGAAGTTTGACTACAGCAAATATGGATTCAATTACTAAATTTCACAGTTCTTTTTGTGCCCATGCAAGCTTGAGAGGGAAAATTTTATAGTAGGACAAATAAGAAGTACAACTTTATACAGCTTATATTTATGGAGTTTGTTATCTACTTTTCCTTTCCCTACTCTTAACCTCCCAAAGAAGTGGTAATAGGCTGAATGTATGAATGGAACCTATCTGGTTCCATAATGAGTTACTAATGTTATTTAAAGATGTTTATGCAATATTGTTATTTTGAAATTTAATATTATGAAGAACAACTATGACCATATGCAATATATGTTAAAGATAATTTCTTTGAAAGCAATGACTATCTCATTTTTGACTTTATATCCTTAGGGCCAAGAATGTACGAGGCACTTAATAAACATTTGTGCATTGATTAATTGATTAGTGTCATTCTAAGAGACTGGAATTGTGAGAAAGATTTATCTAGGGACTCAATATGAATCAATGGTTTTACTATTTTCTTTAATTTTGCCAAATCATCATTTGTTCATGGATCATAGATTTTGAGTCAGAGAGGACTTTTGAGGAGATCAGGATCAACTGATTCAAATTATAGATGAAGAAACAGCATAGAGAGGTTATGTTGCCCAAAGTAGCACAATTGGAAAGGATCAGAGATGGGATTTGAACTTATATCTTTCTCATCAAGCCTAAGTCTCTATCTATTATGGCATGTTGTTCTATTCAACTTATTTTTTAATCTGAACTGTCACATAAAGTCCTTTTTGAACTTTGCTCCTTTTTCTTTTCTCTTGGGACAGAAAATAAATTACAAGGAGCTATGACCATTAGCTAATGAACTGTCGTCTCTTCAAATTCTCTCTCCCTACCTGTTGTCTTTAGTGCTCATTCCTTCTCTCTCTCTTTCTCTGAGAAGATCTAATTTCCAGACTGTGCCATCATTGTTCTACATGAGTGCTTGCTGATTTATTCTCGCTAGGGGCTCTCTCATGGAGGGAGTTAGAGCTTCTGCACATATCTGAATTGCTAGAGAGTTTTCTAGATTTAAATACACTGGCTCACTATCTAATGTGGTCCTGGAAAAATCAATTTTCAAGCTCTTATGTTCAATAAAGCTGGACATGGAAGATAATCCTGTAGGAAAGGACTACTAGAAAGATGACAGTCCCTATAGGAAACACTCATCTCTATGGTATATATATACTCTATGTCAAATGAAATGGAGAACTGGGGAAATAATAATGCAGCTGATTCTTTGAGGTTTACAGAGTTCTATAACAGTAATAACAAGAGTACGTTTATATGGTGCTTTAAGTTTTGCAAAATTCTTTACAAATACTACCTTATCCTCACAACAATCCTAAGGAGTAGGTATTATTATTATCCCCATTTTATGGATGAGGAGACTGAAAAAGTTAACTGTCTTGTCCAGGATCATATAAATTATATTTTGTGAACTAGATTCGAACTGATCTTTCTTCTTCTGAATCCACAGTGCTAGGCTGCCTCTCTAAAAGTCTTGATCATTCAAGCTTCCAAATTTTTCTTTTCCTGAAATGCATGCATGTGTGTGTGTGTGTGTGTGTGTGTGTGTGTGTGTGTGTGTGTGTTTGTGTGTAAGTGTAAGAGGTTGTTGTGGCATGTAGTTGTGTTACTTTGCTCTGGTAGGTTATGTGTGTCTATGCATTTATCTAAATGGGTCCATGGGATTTAAATTTGGCTTGTAGGTAGGGAAGAATATAAATCTCTAGCAATTCTGCATCTTACCTTTCTGCAAAGAAGACTTTGATTCCTGTCAAGGGGGAAAGCAGGAGGCTGGGGGCTATGGGTTGGCCACTGTTTTCCTCAGAAAGAGGAGTTCTGGGGTTAGAACTGTATTTATCTACTCTGTTATACATTATTAGTCTAGGGGGAACAATTTTAAGTTCGAGTTAAAGTCCTGATCACTATTCTTTAGTGAGAAAGGTAGTCTCCAAGCTAACTATCCAAAGCTTGCCTCCCTTTCCTCCAAATGCCAGTTCCAAAATAGACACACACAGAAAATAGCAAATAAACTTAAAGCACGTCAGATAAAGTCTACATAGGAGAATGTCAGACAATATAGAGTGAATGAGCATTCTCCTAGGAAATTAGATAACTCAGCTCAACTGAAAGACTGCATCTTGGATCTGACTCCAGGGCAAAATCCCCTAAAGTCTCTCTATTGTAAGCTGAGGGTATGGACGCGATAAGATTGGCAACTTCTCTACATGTTGGCTTCTTTCCAGAGTCTGTCTCCCTTTAGAACCCTAAAGAGATTTTGGAATTTTGGGCACATCTTCTTTCTTGATGCTGGAAGCCTGAAGAGTCAAGGTCATTCTGAACTCTAGCTCTCACCAACTTGTCCTTTCTCTCACATACACTTGGGCCATTGAGTAATTGATCTTCACCAGTGATGAGAGATTCCCACAGAATTGATTTTTTGATGTGGTTTAGGAATAATTTGGTCTATATTTCCCATATCCTCATTCACTTTGAGAGGGTCGTTGTAGTTAGTGAGTTGCCTTTGTGCAAGTCATACCACAGTCTTTGAAATAGTTGCACAAAATGGCACAAGTCCTTTGGAAGCGAGAGAAGTGATGCCAAACAAGCAGAAGACTTAGGCAACTGCTCAAACCTTTCCCTTGAGTGTACATAGTGTCCTTCTTTGTGATTAATGCCTTCCGAGGACCCCTAATGATGCCTTCAGGAACCACTACTTCTTTTCCTCATTGCTTAAGTCCCCTCATACCTTTAAAGACCGGACAAAATCTTTCACTATACCCTACCATCTTGTAATGTTAAAGTGTTACATAT
This sequence comes from Monodelphis domestica, assembly GCF_027887165.1. NCBI lineage: Eukaryota > Metazoa > Chordata > Mammalia > Didelphimorphia > Didelphidae > Monodelphis > Monodelphis domestica. The sequence goes on along the minus strand of NC_077228.1, from coordinate 132,186,423 downwards.
GCAGCTGCTTAACTTAACTATTTGTGGTTCAAGATTTGCTCCTATAATAAGACACGTTTCTCTACAGCATTTTTAAGTAAAAAGGTAAAAAGAAATAGGTTTATTATTCATATGAAAAGATTCAACAATTTAGCTTACAACAGAAAGCATAAATAAATCAATAGAATGCATAAATTAATATAACAATACCAGCAATAATAAGAGAGAGATAGAAAAAGAAAGATACATCATGAAATGGGGGGATACTCCAACACCTGAATATTCTTGGCTGGGAAGTCCCTTTGTTCAGGATTTCAGGGTTCCATTCAGGAAGTCCCCAGGCGAAGCGTCCTTTCCATGGGTGAGACTTCAAAGTCCACTTTCCAGAAGTGGTTTTTTATTGACCTCAAAACAAAGATGGCATTTTGCCAACTATAGTTTAAATCACCACTCCAGGGTCCCAGCCACCAGGTCAAGATCCTGAACCCCCAGAAGGAGCCTTGCAAAACATGTTTCAAAATTTAATTAACAGTCATGAAGACACATTCTGTGAGACAAGGGTTAATCTCACAGAAGTATTTTAATCTTCCAGACAGTAAATGTGAGGCCTATGATATAAAACAGGAAAAATTTACTAAAATATTACTTTAACCCTTCCCATCTTTTTTGTTTGTTTTTCAGTCATTTCAGTTGTGTCTAAATCTTCATGACCCCATTTGGAATATTCATAGCAAAGATACTAGAGTGGTTTGCCATTTCCTTCTCCACCAACCATCTTCCTTAGCTAAAAAAATGGTGTCTTATTGGTACTAAAAAGTACAAAAGCCTTTTTTCCTTCTTCTGACATCTACTTCTCAGCTATTTGCAATCTGTCTTTTGGCTTCATTATTCACCTGAAACTGTCCTCTCCAAAGTTACCAATGATTTTTTATTTGACAGAGATGATAGATCATTTAAATTATCATTCTTTTTGACACTTCATTGAGAGTTGACACTTTTGATCATTCATCTTTGATATTATTTCTTTTTGATATTGCTCTCTTGGTTTTTCTCCCATCTATCTGGCCATTTCTTCTCAGTCTCTTTTGTTGGCTCATTGTCCCAAAATCATGCTCTCTAACTATGGATATACCTCAAGGCTCTCTCTTTTGTCCTCTTCTATTTTCTTTCTACACTTAGTGACTTCATCATTTCTATGGGTTTATATATTATCTCTGTATAGGTAACTAGGGTAGCCTGATGGCACAGTGCTGGGCTTGGAATCAGGAAGATCTGAGTTCAAATATGGCTTCAGATACCTACTTATCTGTGTGACTTTGGGCAAGTCACTTAACCCTGTTTGCTTCAGTTTCTTCATCTGTAAAGTGAACTGGAGAAGGAAATAGTAAACCACTCCAGGATCTTTGTCAAAAATACCCCAAATGAGGTCGCAAAGAATCAGGCATAACTAAAATGACTGAACAATAAAGATGACTCCCAGATCTATATAGCCAACCCCAAGATATTTCTTGGATCCAAGTCCCACCTCATCAACTACCTATGGGACATTTCAAAGTGGATTTCTCAAGATATCCTGAGTTCAAATCCTATCAGATATTTACTAGCTGTCAAATCTGTTAGCTTCTTTTGACTCAGTTTCCTCCTCTGTTACATGGAAATAATAAGAGCACTTACCTCTTAGGCTTGTCATGAAAATAAAATGAGAAAATGTATAAAGACCTCCATGTAGTTGTTGTTTGTCCTTCATTAAATTTTTTTTTTACCTTTTGTCTTGGAATCAATACTAAGTATCAGTTCAAAGACAGAAGAGCAGTAAAGACTAGGCAATGGGATTTGGTCACACAACTAGGAAGTATCTGAGGACACATTTAAACCTAGAAAATCTTCTCTCCAAGCCTGGTTCTCTATCCACTGGAACTACCTAGCTGCCCCTGCTTTTGTTTTTGAAGAGGAGCAATGGCATACTTATGAGTGAATCAGATTTAAGAGAGGCACAGTTGCACAAACTCATCAGCCTTACTCTCTCTTCCAGAGTTACCAAAGTCCAATAAGCAAGACAAAAGTCCTCTTCCCCTCAACTCCCCAAAGAAAAGAGGATAGTAAGAAGTGTTGAAGAAATCAGAGACAAGTAGCATAGCTTTAAAAGTGACATGTTGAATTTATCATAGACTTTAAAATAAAAACAAACGACATAATAATGATTTAGTTTAATTTGGATACTGATGCCAAAACATCTCAGGCAATTGTAGAAGTTATCAGCTTCCTGATCTGCCACATTAAACTGAGAGTTGTATAATTATAATGACCAAACTCAGTCTTGGAGAACAGTTGAGAAAAACACATCTCCTTCCCTTCTTTGCAAAGGTGGAGGAAAGGTAGGGGTGTGGAATATTGATGTGTTGATTGGTTTTGCTGAATTGTTTTTTTTGTCTCTTAATTTTTTTTTTATTATACAGGGTGGATTACTAGCTAGGGAAGTCATCTATTCATAAATGAAGGTGATAAAAACAAAAACTAGCAATAAAACAAGGTTAAAAAAAATCTAAGTGAAGATACTGCACTACTAACAAAATCACTGAATAGTTTATAGAGCTCTATATTTAACCAACCACATGACCTGTGATCGATGGTGTAGTTTAGTGGACTTGCAATAGGAGACCCAAATCAGTTCATTTATTGGCTGCCCCCACTCAGTAGGTATAAAGGCTTGGCTAAATCCTTTGTCCTCCTTAGGTATCCTTTGTAAAATGGGGGATGTGGGGGGCAGATTTATCTTACTTCCTTGTTATGAGGGGGAGTTTTTGGTGGGGAGAGAGCAGAGTTATGAGGTCAGGGACAATCATGATGTTGCTGTTCTTCCTTTGGTTTTGAAGAGGACCAATCACATCACAGGGGATGTCTTGACTTATGAATGGATTGTTTTTAAGTGTTGCAGAAAGTCATCCGCTTCACTCTCTCTTCAGTGGCAAGACAAAGGTCAGGATGACTGGCAATGGCTTGTGTGCAGTGATGACCGTGGAATTTTCAATGTCTGCCCAAGTTCTATGCAATCCACAGTGCCTTCATGGCTATTAGAATGCATTTTCATCTGTCCATTCCTCCAAGAGCAAGTCTTCACATGCTTGGGGTAGACATACCTGTTGCTGATGGGTTTGAGATATATTGGTTATTTTCAAGCTAGCGGAAACTATGGAGATAGTTTTACTAGGTGTGACCACTGCGCATGCTACAGTTTCTTGGAGCCACAGGCAAGAGTTGGGTGAAACACCAGAGGTGCCAGTCCTCCATGCGTGCTCCATACATCTTGAACAGTAATGACAATGATATTAAAAAAAAAAGAAAAGAAAGAAAAGAGTGCCAATGAAACATTTAAAAAATACACAAAAGGAAATCAAAGAAGGTTTATAAGGCTATACAGGAAGCAAGACAATTCTGGAAATACCATGTGAGATTTAATATATATTTTAAAAAGCTATATATAATAGAGACGTATAGTATCATATACAATACTTTTTATGGTTTTTGTATTAGGAAATGTTTATTTTTATTGATTTTTGGCATGTTATGAAGTAATTAAAAAGAAAAAAATGGGAAGTGACTAGGAATTGGCCTGATTAATCTTCTGGGATGGTGGTGCATTTGAGATATTTCTGGGTTTGGAGAAAGGAAAATTCAAGATCAAATCCGAACTCATAAATTCTCTAGCTGTATGACTCTGGGTAAGCCACTTAACTTCTGTTCTGCTTCAGTTTCCTCAACTCAGCACATACCTCATAGAGTTGTTGTGAAGATTAAGTGAAATGATATCTATAAAGTGTTTAGCATAGTAGCTGGCACACAGTAGGACCTTAAATGCTTGTTACTTTTCCTTTCTTCTTTTTTTCAGCTCCGACATCATATAAGTTGTACTTTTTGAACAATCCTTATGGATACTTTTTGGCACAACCATACAGATTTATACTAGACCTGAGGGGACACAGAAATCCTGGAAGGATTGGGAAAATTCCATGAAAAATAAATGTAGAGTATGGCTTGTTAGGTGGGAAAGAGAGGATATGGCAAAAAGAAGAAGATGCACCAGGAGGGACATTCTAAGTGGCAGCTGTGGCTTTAGCATCTAATGAACTCCATTTCCCCAGTGCCTAAACTACTCTCTTGAAATCAGCAATTCCATTTTAGAAAATGCATTAGTCATTTAGGTCACAGGGGGTACTATTTAGGCTCCTGGGGCTGGAAGTTACTGAAGCAGTGAATGCAATGAATGCAGTTTCTTCAGAGAATGATTGTAGTTACCCAAGTTCCCTACCTCAGAATGCTCTCATTTGAACAAAAAAGGATAACAATACCCACTCATTTCCTGTCTCACAGAGACATCATGGTGATTAATGGGATCCTTGGATGGTAGAAAGAACACAGAACTAGGAATCACAGCCATAGGATCAAAGATTTAGAGCTTGGAGGCACATTAGAGTCTATTTAGATCAAGATCTGGATTAATGAAATGACACTGAATCAATCCCACAGGAACTGACTTCACCTGGAAGCTTAGTGCTCACTATTGTCTGGTTCCCTTCTGAGAAACAGAATGGAGAGTTGGAATG
>NC_077228.1:131740829-131799397 GCF_027887165.1 Monodelphis domestica | reverse complement strand
TGATTAGAGTCTTGGGGATAAAGATAAACAGGATATTCCAGAGGGGCACAGGTCCAGAAACAAAACAAGTAAAACAATTCTCTTTTCTGGCTTTGGGTCCCAATGAAGCCATTTAACCTGAGGAGATTATAGTGGAAACTCATGAGGACTGACTTCAAGTGAGGACTTAGCCATTTCAGGTAATATCTTAGGAGAAGAAAACTTCCCTAAATATGAACATTAGTTCATTTGACACAGTACCCATCTTCAGCGTTACTTCTTTCCTAGCCCCAGACTTTCCATTTTTTGAAAATGTATTTCTTAGTGCAAGTTGGCTATGAAGTTATCCCAGTGCCTCTGAAGTTCCTTTGGTCATGGCAGAATATACCAACAGGTCTTAGACATCCTTTGGTTTTGTTTAACACCTGTGAGCCTAGGGCTGCCTATATATGGCAATAGATAGAATATAATCAACAAGCATTTATGAAAAACCAATTATTGGGGATTGGGGGGCAGCTAGGTGGTGCAATGGATAGAGCACTGAGCTTGGTAGACCTGGGTTCAAATCCAATCTCAGAACTTTACTAGCTTTGTGACCCTGGGCAAGTCACTTAACTCTGTTTACCTCAGTTTTCTTATCTGTCAAATGATCTAGAGAAGAAAATGCCAAACCACTTCAGTACCTTTGCCAAGAAAACCCTGAATGGGATCATGACGAGTCAGACATGACTGAAAAATGACTCTACAATAATAATTGAAATTATGTGGGGATTACAAAGAAAGGTAAAAACACTGTCTTTGCCTTTTAGATGTTCACAAAGGACAAATAACAGCCTAAGGAGTTGAGTTGACCAAACCTACTTGATGATGCTGGATTTGCTGATCACCAGGCCTTTGCTTATGGATTTATACTGTTGCTACTGTCCCACCCAGGTTCTGAGGCTGGGGTTTGCTCTGTTTTGGGCTGCAACTGAGGGTTCCATGGTGCTGAGTGAAGCAGTGAAATATAAGGATGCAGGGTGGCACATAGAAGAGTGATGTTGAACATGGGGCCACAGAGCCACCTGAGTTCAAATTCTGGCTTTCCCAGTTATTGTCTGGGTGACCTTGAGGAAAGTACTCAACTCCTCTGGGCCTCAGCTTCCTCCTCTGTAAAAGAAGAGGGTTGAATTATTGGGCCAATATGGTACCACTCTGCTAGCTCTGAACCTATGATTAATAAGTGACTTGAAAGAGCTGGGTCCTCCCTCTCCCTTCCTCCCTTCCTCCCTTCCTCCCTTCCTCCCTTCCTTCCTTCCTTCCTTCCTTCCTTCCTTCCTTCCTTCCTTCCTTCCTTCCTTCCTTCCTTCCTTCCTTCCTTCCTTCCTTCCTTCCTTCCTTCCTTCCTTCCTTCCTCTTCCTCCCTCCCTCCCTCCCTTCCTTCCTTCCTTCCTTCCTTCCTTCCTTCCTTCCTTCCTTCCTTCCTTCCTTCCTTCCTTCCTTCCTTCCTTCCTTCCTTCCTTCCTTCCTTCCTTCCTTCCTTCCTTCCTTCCTTCCTCCCTTTCTTCCTCCTCTTCCTTGATGATCTGTTTTAGTAAATGGCATTTCTTCCCTGGATAGCCCCTTACAATAATAAAATCATGAGTCCTAACTTTGAAACTTTAAAAAAAAAAAGTATCAGGAATATTGCTAGTTAGGATATAAACTCCTCAAGAGCAGGTCCTGTATTTAAACTTTTCTTTGTATTCCCAGTATTTAGCCTGGGACAATATTTGACATATTTTAAGAGCTAATATCTGCTTATTGACTGACTACCTAGACATCTAGCTTATTCCTCCTTGCTTTAGCACAGTGCCAAGTATATATAGTAGGTGCTTAACAAATGATCATTTCTTTCCTACCTTTTCACTAATCTTTCTTACCCAGTTCCTGTGCATGCCTAGAATTGGACATCTGCCTGATCATTACTACTATTTATCTAGTGGCTCTGCCACTCCCTGGTTAGCCCCATTTCTTTCTGGTACTGACATTATTATGACACTGGAGGCAATGGATATTGTGGTTCCATACTTAACATTTCCTTATTCCAATCTCACTTCAGTATAAAAGACCTCCCAGCAGAGTTCAGGTGGCCCTTTCTTATGAATTTCTTTTTCATGATGCTCCTTACCCTGTGGTACCCTACAGTAATTTGTGGATTCCCATTTCAATATAGATTTGCTGTTTAGGTTTTTTTTTTTCTTTTTCAGTTGATTCTGATTCTCCGTGGCCTCATTTGGAGTTTTCTTGGCAAAGATTTTGGAGTAGTTTGCTATTTTCTTCTTCAGCTCATCTTAAAAAATGAGGAAACTGAAGCAAACAAGGTTAAGTGACTTTCCTAGGATGGCAAAGCTATTAAGTGTCTGAAGCTGGATTTGAACTCAGGTCATGTTGATTATAGGCCTGGCATTCTACCTACTATGCCACCTAGCTGTTCATATGTAGGTGAAACTGTCATGTAAAAAAAGCAAAAATTAATGTGTTCCTCAGCTATCCATTCCCTTTGAAAGCAAATCTTTGGGTATATCATCTGTGTTGAATCTTTCTAGATGGTTCAGCTAGACTTTTATTAGCCAGTTCTCATGTCTAGATTTCCCTCAGTTCTTGGTACCAGTCCTGCCCTGACCTCCTTCCCCCATTTTAGTCTTTCTCTCCTTAAAAAAAAATGATCCACAAATTAGTGGGAATTTAATCTTTATGGTTTTGATTCATTCACACTCAGAGCACCAAAATATTGATTTCAAGAAGCCATTTGATGCCCCTGAAGCCTCTGGAGCTTCTTAATGAGCTTTTAAAAGTGTTTTGTTTTGTTGACAGAGATATTGTTTTTGCTGCACAGTAATCAACCCATTTGTAACACAGAGATTTATAAGGTGTTAGAAAAATTGTTTAAACAAACTCATTTTCCTCTGTACCATCCATGGAGGCTGAGGGTAGCAGGAGTCAGGGGAGAGTCACCTACATGTAGGAAGAGATCCTGCCCAACTATGAATACCCAAGGCAGGGCAAGGTTAGGTGGGAAATACTGCCCCATCCCTCTTCAGGGAGGCCAGAACTCATACTACCACCTCTCACACCTAGGCCCATGGAGAAACCATTTTTCTTTCTTATTTCTCAAATAAAGGTGATTCACAGACCCCCTTCTGCTGTTCCCTTTTTTTTTCTCAGTGCAAAGTTTCCAAACACCTATTTCTCAAAGAGCCAGAGGTCAATGATGGTTTAGAGTAGGTAGTACCAAAGAAGAATGATTTATGTTGCCTTATGAAACTCCTATGGCTTGAAGGAAAGAGGACCAGTATAAAGTGTTCTAAGCTGATGAACTGTAACTCATTTAGCTTGTTTTTCTCCTTCCAGGTCCTTAGGACACTTATCTCCTAGGGGAGTGGAGAGAACACTATTTACCTTTGGCTCTGGGGGCAGGGAGGAATAATGAAGGCCAGTGAATCAGGGGAGGAAATGAATTCTTTTTCCTGACTCATAGAGAATCCTCACCTCTGAAGAGTTGGGGGATCTGGCTGCTGATCATGTAGGTTGGAAAATTAGGCTGATTGTTCCAATCAAGTGGACACAAGTAGAGAAATAAAATAGCTACATGAGAAGATGGGGCTTCTTTGCAGCTGTCAGAATATTAACCTTTTGTGTGGAATATCTTTCTTGGAGATGTTCAAAACATTCTGCTACTAACATTGTCCTTTTCAGTTAAAGAAGTAAAGAAAAAGGATTATTATCTTTTTTCCAGATGGGAAAAGGAAATCAGAATGGCTAAAGGAATGGGCAAGGGTCACCTGGAGAAATTCTGGTCAAACCAGAAGGGGAATTTAAAAACTTTGACTCTATGACCACTTGTTTTTCCCATTGTCTTTGTATTCTTCTAAAATTTAGTTGAGTTATCAAATGAAAAAAATCTGGCCAAATTTTCAAGGTCCAAATGACTTGCATGATGTATTAGACTTTTTTCTTTTTTAAAAACAATGGATTTGATATTCCAAAACCGAGGATATGATAGGTATCTTCAAATACTTAAAAGGACTGTCCTATGGAAGAAGGGTTTGAATAGTTCTGCTTGGTCCAGAAAATAAAACCGGGCTAGAGAGAGAGAGAGAGAGAGAGAGAGAGAGAGAGAGAGAGAGAGAGAGAGAGAGAGAGAGAGAGAGAGAGAATAGAATTAACTCTAATTGTGCATTGTGGATAAAAGTCTGTACCTAGAGAGAAGACATGAGTTTGAATCCTGCATCTGAGAGGTACTAGCTATGTAACCCTGGTAAATCAACCTGTCTTATTTTCCTCATTTGTAAAAAAAGCAGATAATAACAGCACTTACTTTCCAGAGCTGTTTGAAGTTAAAGTGAAATAAAATTTGTAAAGCACTTTTCAATCCTTAAAGCACTATATAAATACTAGCTATTATTATATCATCGATCACCTAATGGGAATGCTTTTAAAGGCTTAGATTTTAGATGTTTTTCCATTCCTTTGGGTCAGAAAAAAATGATTCCTACTCTAACACTATCCTATTGCCACATGTTTCTACATTCATGGACCTATGGAAGATATTCCCTATGATTTCATTTTCCTGATCCTAAATTACCAAGGTTTATTTGGCTCTGAAAACAAACAATATGTCAAGACAAGTGGCAGACAAAATCACAACTGAGAACAATGGAAAAGGACAGAGCTATAGGATGGAAACCAGGGAACCAGTAACTCTACCATTGTCATTATCTCCTAACTTGAAGAAATCTAAAATGTCAGGAAGTGGCCTTTTAGTTAAAATAAATTTTATTTAGATATGTGCTTTTAGTTAAACTCAATTCTCATCTCAGACATTTGCTAGCTGTGTGACCCTAGGCAAGCTCTTCATCTATAAAATGAGTTGGAGAAAAAATTGGCAAAACACTTCAGTATCTTTGCCAAGGGAACTCCAAATGGGGTCAGGAAGTTTTGGAAACTGGAAAATGTCTGATTTTCTAACCCTAACTATGTATGCTTTCATGACATTATATACCATTCCAGGAGTTATTTCTTTTAAAAATCCCCAACAACAGCCTCTCACTTTTGAGTTTTTGGTAATAGAACAAAACAAAACAGTATTTAGCAAACCTCCCCCATCCACCCAAAAAGTTTCCTAGAACAACAGAGCAACTGTAACTCACAAGGGATATTTTTCTGTGAATGGCAGAAAAAGGGTTGGCACTACTATTTCAGTTAGGCATTGTACTACTTAATAGCTTTAGAGCTAAAAGAGATTGGAGACATCTGACTCCTTGCACATGAGAAAGCTGAGCTCAGAGAAATACTACTACTTGCCCATTGTCAGAAGTAGAACAATGATTTGAACCCAGGTCCTCTGATTCCACTGCTAACCTGCCCCATAACTTCCGAGTCCCTTGGCTATATGCTCTTGCTATTTTAATGATTTCCCATTTATTCCCTTATAGAGCTTGCTTTATATATTTGTGTGAATGTTTCCCCCTTCCCCAAAGGTTTTAAACTCCTGGATGGCAGGAACTATTTTTACCTCCTTTTGTATTTCCAATGCTTAGCCTACTACATGGTTGGCCCATAGTAGGCACTTAATAAATGAGTGATAGCCTGATATGCTACATTTTATGGCACTGAGCCTTTCCTTTAAAGTGATTGAGTCCGCTTATGGTAGTGTTATACATAAGTACATGTGGGTTAGAGAATTGGAGTCTTCATTAGTTGTATAGCCAAGCGTGTAACAGTTTGTACACATTAACTACTATCACACTAGCTACTAATACTACCTACTAACTGGCACATCAGCTATTCACACTAGCTATAAATTGGCACACTAGCTACTGACACTAGCGACTAACTGATACACTAGGTACTGACACTAGCGACTAACTGGCACACTAGCTACTGACACTAGCGACTAACTGGCACACTAGCTACTGACACTAGTGACTAACTGGCACACTAGCTACTGACACTAGCGACTAACTGGCACACTAGCTACTGACACTAGCGACTAACTGGCACACTAGCTACTGACACTAGCGACTCACTGGCACACTAGCTACTGACACTAGCGACTAACTGGCACACTAACTAGCACACTAGCTACTAACTAGTAGTAACAATGATCTAGTCTTAATCTGAGCCTCACTTTTCTTACACATATTAAAATCATCAGCTTTACAAGGATTGATCATCTCTAATTTATCCTTTATGTATCTTATTTGTACATAGAGAGCTCCAAAACAGCCGACTTGTTTTCTTTTTTCCTTTCTTAGAATCTGAAATGCTCAGTACACTGCCTAGTACACAGTAGGTACTTAATAAATGTTTGTCAGCTGACTGATAGAATTAGGTGAATTAAATAAGTTAATACAACTACTTTGGATTATTTGAAGGGCTATGCAAATGAAAACTAGTTATAGTACTGGTTGGTATAGAATGCCAGAGAGTTACTTAACAAACAATTATTAAGTACTTACTGTGTTCCAGGCAGTGGGCTGCTCCAATGCCATTGGTTAATAGCATATTCCATACTAGTTTTTTGCTACTTAGGTGAACAATGAGTCGTTGCTGACGTGTGTTTTCACTTATGAACGTGAACTTGTTCAGTGGCATAACCACTATTAAATGACTTATTTTTTTCCATTTTAACAAACATGCCTGTTAAATTCTAACTCCATTCCTGTTCCTAATCTCTAGTTTCATCTTTCATTCTAGGTGCTCTGGATTTAAAAAAAAAATTAAGAATTGTCTCAATCATATCTTGAGTTGCCTAATCAAGGTCAGATGTGGTTGTAACCTGGACTTTGTCAGCAGGTGGGAACCCTATACACCCTTGACTGAGAGAAGTAATGTAAATGGTCCAATATTACCCAGCCAGCAAGTGAGGGGCAGTGTGTGAGGGGCAGGATTTGAACCCAGCCCTTCTTAACTCCAGGCAGGCCTAGCACTCAATCTATTTGGCCTACATAAGGCTATGAGATAACCATACATCCATTTCTGATATTAATGGTGTTTAGTAATCTTGCCCATTATTATTCTAATCCTTAGGAAACTATTAAGTCTAAATAGCTTTTGCATTAATCAGTGAAGTCCCTTTCATCTTCCTTTCCCAGATGACAAACTTTAATGGAAATAGACCTAGTTTGATCTGCCTTTTAATTTTTTGCTTGCTTGAAAACCATCTTGTTCTTTCATCAAAAAAGAATGGTTTGGGTTGGTGACCTCACTAGAGACAAACTGCATGAAGGAAGAAGAAAAGAAAGAAGAGATGAAGCTGATTCGTTTAGTTCTTCCTAAAACACTTTCTAAGTAATTCTCATTATAGGGACCTTAAGGACTATGAAGTCTTTCATTTTCAGGAGCTCTCCTTAGAACTGGAATCCCTAACCTGGGTCCATGAACTTATTTTTAAAAACTTTTTTTTTAGAACTTTATTTCAATATAATTGGTTTTCTTTGTAATCCTATATATTTTGTTTTATGTAAACATGATCCCAAGGAGGGGTCCATAGATTCTTCTAGACTGCCATGAAAGAGTCCCATGAAACAAAAAAGATTATTAGCCCCTATGAAGGATGGCTTCCTCTAGTACTAGCAGCTCACCTGCTGTAAGATAAAGGGTAGGAAGTGGAACACTCACTGTTCTAACAAAGGCCAATTCCATTACTTGGCTTTGAAGTCTTTTCATCCATCCAAGGCTATTCCTCTATCTCTGCTTTATCCAGTGTCAGCTGACATTCATTCAAACTCATTCAAATTCTTCATTTGAGTTGAGGTATTCTTCTTTTGCTTTTGCTATTCACTCACTCCTTCATTCCTCTATGTGCTTTGTCTAAGCACTTCACCCCCTTTAAATCTGACCTCTTCCCTCTGCACGGCCATATTTCTTACCACCTTTGCTGAAAGTAGTCCTTTTACCAAGTTCACTTTACCTCATTCTGGAGGCCTATCAGGATTCGATAGAACTCTAATCTTTTTATATCTGTACTTACTTTGGCATTGGTGATTCACAGTTGTTGGCACACACCTTCTTGTGAAAAGTAAAAGATGGAATACTTTGATCTGCAATCAGATTCTAATAGTTCCTTTTTGGCTGTGGATAGCATTTTATTATCATGAGTCCCTTGGGGTCATCTTAGAGCCTTGTTTTGCTGATAATAGTTTAGTATTTCACAGTTGATCATTGTACGATGTTTCTGGTACTATATACAATGTTCTCCTGGTTTTGCTCACTTCCTTTTGCTATACTTCATGTAAGTCTTTCCAGGTTTTTCTGAACCATTCTATTTATCTTTTCTTGTGGTGCAACAGAATTCCATTGCAACAATATATCACAGCTTGTTCAGTCATTCCCCAGTTGATGGACAATCACTCAGTTTCCAATTCTTTGCCAGTACATAAAGATCCAATATAAATATTTTTGTGCAAGTAGGTCCATCCCCTCATCTCTGATATCATTGGGATATATACCCAGTGGTAGTATTGCTGGATCCAAGGGTATGCACCACAAGAAAAGATCAATAGAATGGTTCAGAAAAACCTGGAACTAGTAACCAAGTTGTGCTTTGAATGAAGGGAGGTAGAAGTAGAAGGTAGAAGTGAGTGTGTTTCAAAAGTGGGGAACCACTGAATCAAAGATATGATTCAAAGGAGATGAGAGATAGAGTTGTTGCATATGGGGAACAACTAGCTGTACAGATTGACTCGAATAGTGTGTTTGTGTGTGTGAAGGGAAGGAATATGAAATAATATTAGAAATGGGGGTCAAAGCAAGGTACAGGAAGGCTTTACATGTTAGACCTAAGAGTTTGTATTTTATCTTAGAGCAGTGGTTCTCAACCTTTCTAATGTTCTTCAATGTTCTTTCTAATGACCCCACAGTACAGTTCCTCATGTTGCAGTGACCCCAAACCAAAAAATTATTTTGGTGGCTACTTCAAAACTGTAATTTTGCTACAGTTATGATTCGGAATGTAAATACCTGATATGCATTATGTATTCTCATTGCTACAAATCAAACATAATTTAAACAGTGATTAATCACAAAAATAATATTTAATTATATGTTGAGAAATATTAATCCAGTAGGAGGTAGCCTGAGTGCTGGGGCGGGAGGTAAGTCTTGTCTGGGGAGGGGGTCCTCAGACGCTGCCTTCTTCTTCCTGTCATCTCTCTCCAGCGTGAGCTGAGGATTCACTTTGCTGGGGTTACTCAGCACCATTATAAACTCCAGGACTCCTTCTTAACCCCTCTGTAGCCAGCCCCCGGGTGCTCTCTCTGGGCCTCTGTTTGAGTCTGGTCCCCAGGCAACAGGGTAAATCCATCGCCCCTCATAGGGGGAGGGCTGCTGATTGGTAACTAATATTAGTACAATGTGCGGGCAGCAGGGTCCCCGTTCTTTCCGAGATCTTGCTGTAAAGTAGCCCGATTTCTCAGTGGCTTTAGGCGACCCCTGTGTTTTGGTCATTTGACCCCCTGCTGGGGTTGTGACCCACAGGTTGAGAACTGCTGTCTTAGGGGCAATAAAGAGTCACTGAAAATTTTTGAGTGTGTTTACGAGTGTGAGATGGTCAAATCCATATTTGAGGAATGTTAGCTATATGGCAGCTCTGTGATGATGGATGAAAGAAGCCAAAGTTGTGGAAAGCAATTAGGAGACTATTATAATGATCCAGACCAAAGGTAGAGAGATTCTAAACCAAGGGAATGGCTCTATAAAAGAAGGAGAGAGAATGGTAAGAGGTACTGTGGAGGTACTATTGGTAATGCTTAGCAACTGATGGAATATAGGGGTTGATGGGAAAGGAGGAGTCAGGATAACTCCAAAATTTGAACAAGGACTAGAAACATGATGGTGCCACCAACAGAAAAGAGAAGGTTGGTGGTAAGTTAGTGACTTTTCCTCTGACAATCATGGTTTTGAATATGTCTATGGAATATTTAGATGGAGATATACAGTAGTAAGTTTGTGATACAGGACTGAAGTTTTAGGAGGGAGATTAGAACTGGATACACACATATACATGAATTCATGTGCACACACACATACATAATATGCTTTCTGCATAGTGATATTTCTGCATAGGAAATGATAATTGAATCTACAGGAGCTTGGTCATCTCATAAGCAATCTTTCAAGAGACAGAGCAAAGGTTGTTAGTGCCATTTTGTTGATGAGGCTTAGAGAGTTCACATGGCCAAGTTACATAGCTACTAAAGAGGGTGGGCTAGAATCCAGATTAGGAGTAGAGCAGAAGAGTGTAGCCTGGAATTTTACTGTGTCTTGGATAACCACACAATGGGTGATTGAAATTTAACCACATTATTATATGCCACCAGGCTTTGAAAAGTATTATTTCTAAATGTAAACAGTTTGACAAAGTTTCATTTGATTTTTTTTTTTCAGTTGGTGGTGGGGGCATGGGTAGGTGTGGTCCTGTTAAAATCAGGGTCTTTTTTTTTTTTCTTGCAGAAAGCATACCATTAATTTCTTTTGATATAAGCTTCCAGACACATTAGGGTTGCCCGTGTTTGTGAGCTAGCCAGTGCTGACTATAGAAGAAATCAATATCTGGTTGCTAGCAGTTGTAAGGTATTATCATTTGGTGACAGTTGATATATTAGTGGCCAGAAATGAGGAGAAGGGGGTGTATGCGTGCTCTATCAACTTTTAAGGCATATTTTATTTGTAACAGTAACAGTGATCTGACCTTCCATTTGTCATCTGTGTCCTTGAAAGTGAATTGATAAATGAAAATAACTTCTTGCTCACTGAGCCCCATGGTTTTCTATGTCCCACAATTCAATTCATCACCAAAAAGATGCTAACGAATAATAGCAATGGTGGGGAAGAACTGGAGATAGAGAGTGGAGAGAGGTTGTGAATATTCTGAAAGTCTTTAACTTCAATGAAAAAGATCATCCAATCCAGGAAGCCTGCTTAGGGAGAGTCACAAAGTCAATTCTATCAGGAATGCTGTTATCTTGGAACATAATAATTTTTCTTTTTTTCCCCTCCCTTTAAGACCCTTATTTTCTGTCTTAGTAACAACTCTAAGAAGGGCAAGTGCTGGACAAAAAAGATCGTGACTTCCCCAGAGTCATATAGCTAGGAAGTATCTGAAGCCAGATTTGAATCCAAGTCCACTCCAGGCCTGGTGCTCCATCCCCTGTGCCACCTAGCTGACCCACATAATAATCTTTCAATAAAAATTATTATAACTAATTTTTGACAAGTGGTTAGTCAAATCTTGGTAGGAAGATCTTGCAGATACTTTCTGATTTCAATGATGGTCACCATTGAAGATTGTAAACCATCTATAATTATATTCCAGGAACTGGGGAAGTAGATAATCAATGAAATAATCTCTATCCTCAAGGAGGTTAAGAGATAAGTCTTTAAAAGTTGCCTAAAGCCTACAGGTTAAATTATTTACTCATGGTAATGTGGGCATAACTGGTGATGGTAGTATTTGAACCCAGGTCTAGTCTAGCCTACTATTCATTATTCTAAACCATCTTTTTAGGAAAGTATTATCTACACATAGAATTTTTAGAGTTGGAAGGACTCTTAGGGGTCATTTGATATTAGAGTCACAAGACTGGGTTAAAGTCCCAGCTTTGCCACTTAATAGCTGTTTTGAATTACTTAGTCTTAGTAGCTAGATCTTCCTGAATTATAGGCTTTGTTTCCTGGCAATAACTTGACATCTCATAAATGGAAACTGTGACATCAGTGAGAGTGGAGAACACTCTGAGTTTGGGGCAGGGGGAACCACAATCCAAATTGTTTGTGTTACTGAGGGCCGGGTCAGAAGGGCCAGCTTTGTACATGTAAGGCTACTTCTTATTTTTAATTGAACAAAACCATGACTAATTGATGGGGTTAATTATTTGCTCACATTTACCTTTTATAAAGTGCTTTGCAAACATTATCTCATTTTGTTCTTACAACATAAATATTATTCTCATATCTTCAGCAGAGTTCATTGAGCCATTGAGGGGCCAAGAGACTTCCCTAAGCTAGTCAAAAGCTAGTGAGTGGCAAATCTGGGACTTGAATCCAGGTCTTTTGACTTGAAATTCAGTGTACTTTCTTTCCAATATGCCATATTGATTTCCACAGGCCAACTCCTACCCTGAGAAACTAGGTTATGGCTCACTGATAGAGTTGGGGAAGGGGAAAATTGCTTCTTTTTTTTTCTGAAACTCAGCTATAGAATGAGAGGACTTTCAGTCAACAAATATGTATGTGGTGTTTAACATGGTCAAACCACCAAAGGAGACATTGGAGGGCTAAACAACAGGTGGCAAAAATGATTGGCATTTACATAGAACTGTAAAGTTTGCAAAATGATCTTAATATATACATATCATTTCATTTGACTTCTACAACTCTGTGAGGTTAAATACTTCACGTATTTTTATCCCCATTTTACTGATGAAGAAATGGAAGCTTGCCGAGATAAGGTGACTTTCCCATAACTACAGAGCCAGGAAGTATCTAAAGCAGGACTTGAACCAAGGTGTGCCTCCTTCTGAGTCCAGCACTCTATCCACTGACCAGCTGATGCTTCCCTCATAGATGGTCTATGGAAGTACTGTGACCTCAGTAGCATAACAAGCTAATTAGCTGCAGTAAAAGAGACAAGGCCATTATTCTCACCACAATAATATTTCTTCCATTATGCAAAACTCTTGCTTGGACACTCAGGTACCCTGATGACAGGCAATTAAAAGAGATGGCACAGGATTCCTTTCGGACTCAAATAAGGAACCTTGGAAGAGGCAAAGCCTCATATCTGATGGAAGGATTGATTCTCTGTACCATCACATAAACATTTGAGTTCATTAGGAAAAAAGACCACTAGTAAGAGATGGCTCTCTGGATGAAGAATAATGGCACTGTTCATTAATGCCTGTGAGTGAAAAATGATCAAAATGATGTCGAAATTTAGCTCTCTCCTTTCTACCTTGTCCTGTCCTTCCTTGTTTTGCTTTGTTCTGTAGAATGATGGTGACATTGTATATCTGCATGATACTGTTTATCTTGTCGACTCTCCTTGTCTGTTTCTTCCATCCTCTCTTCCTTTCTTCCTCCCCCTCTCCAACTTCTTTCCTTTACCTTCTTTCATAGTATCTGTTCTAAGACAGAACAGCAAATGCTATGCAATTGGGGGTTAAGGGACTTGTCCTGGGTCAAAAAACTAGAAGTGTCCAAGGACAGATTTGGACCCACGCCTTCTCAACTCCAGGTCTGGTGATCTGTCTATTGTAGTACCTAGTTGCCCCTCTATTCCTGTTTGTGAACCATGGAGAACCTTCTAGAGCCATGTTTTCATTCTTTTCCAGGCTGTACTCTTAAGCCTCCTGGTTTTCTTCTTCCATGCCACAGAAACCTCTTCACCTTGGAACTTCTCTCTACCCCTGAACTTCTGATGCTGGAAGTATTCTCTGCCCCAGAACTTCCATTTTGAGGACACTCAGACCAGCTTTATCTTCCCTTCTCTCCAGGATGTGTATTCATATCTCCGGACTTTATTTTTCTATCATGTCTCTGAGTGTGTATCCTTCCATTCTCCCTTCTTTTATGGGTTGTCTTCCCCCATTACAATATAACCTCCTTGAAGGAAAGAACTTTCTTCCTCCTTGTATTTGTATTCCCAGCACTTAACACAATGCCTGGCACATAGTAGACACTTAAAAATTCTTATTGACTTGACATGTTCCAAGAGACAGACTCCAGCTGGACAACCAGGTTCAAGAACAAGAATAATGACGCTATTTAAATGCTTTCCCAAAGTCTTGAGGTTCTCTAAAATGAATTCAACCGAGCCTCGGCACTTCTTTGTCCACCCGAGGAAACCTTTTTCTTCTCTTATCTCTGACCGAGCTTGCTGACCCTGTGATCAGCTATTCAGGTTGAATATGGATGTTTTATTTTTAAGGTGTCACCTGAAAGGAAGTACACATTTCTTCATGGATAGAGGGTGAAGAGTAGGCTTAATAGCTGAGGTTATTATCCTCCCTTCTCTATAGACCACATACCTCTCCCCTCTCCTAACTTCTATCTCTTGTTCTGAGAATTATAATCATATCAACAGAATTATGAAGATAGCTAGGTGATTCAGGGGATAGAGAGCCAAGCCTGGAGATGGGAGGTCCTGGATTCAAATGTGGCCTCAAACATTTTCTAGTTGTGTGACTTTAGGCAAGTCATTTAATCCCAATTGCCTAGCCCTTGGAGCTGTGATAGTATTGATTCCAAGACAGAAGCTAAGGGTTTAAAAACAATCAAATCACCTCAAAAACAGTACTAGGGGCTCTTGAAAGGGAATATCAGTAAATTATTTATAGAAGACTTTCCATCTTGATGCCTTACTGAAACATAACTTCCTCCAGTATCCACCAGTTTCCTATTTGTGTTATTTCCACCTATTAGAACCTAAGATTCTTGAAGTCAGAGGCACTATCTCAACTTTGTATGTCCAGGCTTAACACAGGGATTGGAACAAAGAATGCCTTAATAAATGCTTTCCTTCATCCATTCATCTGTTCTTACTATGGAGAAACACCTGCCTACTTGTCTTGGTGAGAAAATGAGTTGTAGAGAAAGGGAAGGAAGGGAGTAGGAGGAAAACGAATGAAAACAAAAAGAAGATATTTACTCTTCAAAGCCAAGAGATTTCCCTTCTTCCTTCTTGCTATTGCAAAGTGGTGTAAATACTTTGCCAATTATGTTATTTCTGTCAGTTTGTGAGCAAGAGTTGTGGAATTTGTTTCTCCTTTCCAACTGTGAGAAGCAAATACCAGACATCAATAAAATATATCTATGCATAGGCTCTTATCTTAATGATGCAGAACTTAAATAGTTCCTTTTAGTTCTCAAACCAATAGAGGAGGAAAATGAAGGGAAGACTGGAATATCCAGATTTAGGTGAGAGAATCCATATATGTCAGCAACTACTTTTAATTGGATAAAGAATTTGGACCAATGATTTAAATGTCCTTTTTTTATTCAGCAAGGTGGTCAGGGATAGGACTTCAGGGAAAAGAATGTTTTTTAATTGCATCAAAAATAGAGGCGGAGGAGCAAGAATTATTCATGTCATCCACAGTTGAAGTGATGGTTCAGTTCTTGTGTAAGATGAGGAAAGAAGGTGATTTCAGGATATTGGACTTTGGTGGATAGAGGCTGAGTGATAGTGGCCTAGCAAAGGGCCAGTGATAGACTTTGTGACAACCACCTGAGAAGGAAGCCTCCTGCACTCCCCCACCCAATATACCCTTGACCTATAAAGAAATTTTTCTTTCTCCCCACCCCCATATCAACACATGGGACAAAGCTCCTCTTATTCCATTCTAGCTAAGATTCTGACTCTAGGGGAATGGGAAGATAGAACCTGGTACACCAGATATAGTACTGACTCTGGAATCAGAGGATGTGGATTTGAATCCTGCCTCTGACACTTACTACTTGTACATCACTAGGCAAGTCACTGGCTCTCTTTAACTTTCAGCTTCCTCAGCTATAAAATGAGGGGTTGAATTAGATGACTTCTGAGGTTCTTCTAAACTCCAAATCAACAATCTTATATTCATCAGGGAAAATGGGTCTTCTCCCCTGTTGAGATACTTTATGTTCTATATTCTTCAGAAATCTGGTAACCCCATTCTTAAAAGCACCTTTTAAAAAGCACCTTTTAAAAGCCTGTTACTGTTGAGCAGCTTTCTCATTCTGTCACTGGAAAGCATTCTTTTGTCAGCCAGAATAAAAAAGCAAAACACAAACAAAAACAGCCCAGAAGTTAATTTATGGCTTGATTTCTTTCTTTGGCCTTGTAGACTCCCGAGTGAAAAATGCTGAGCTATTTGTTTGAAGGGAGCTTTTGAAGTACAATACAAGAGAAAACCTTGATGCTTGGAGTTATGAGATTTACATTCAACCTGTAATAGCCAAGAGCTCCAGAGATGGTTCTGCTTACTATGTGTAAATAGCTGGGAGAACAGAAAGAACAGTGAACCTATATTATGGAGGCTTGGGTTATAGAATCATAGATCTTTGGGCTCATAGATTTAGAGGTGGAAGGGACCTTCTAAGTCATCTAGTTGAACTCCTTCATTTTACAAACCATAAAATGAAAAAAAAAATTAGAACACAGACGGTTTAAATAACTTGACCAAGGCCACACAGCTAAAAAGTAGTACAACCAAGATTTAAACCCAGCTCCTCTGACTCTAAATCCAATATTTTTTTCCTTTACACCAGTATTATTTCTCCCAGACTCAGTTTCTTAATTTCTAAAATGGGAATGATAGGTTGTATGGGTAGTGGATCCAGTGCTAGCCTTTAAGTCAGGAAAACTTGGGTTCAAGTCCTTCCTCTCATGGGATAGAGCAGTGGATAAAGTACTGGGCTTAGACTCAGGAAAACTTATCTCCTGAGTTCAAATCAAGCTTCAGACACTTACTAGCTATATGACTCTGGGCAAGTCACTCAACCCTCTTTGCCTCAGTTTCCTCTTCTGTCAAATGAGCTGGAGAGGGAAATGGCAAACCATTTCAATGTCTTTGCCAAGAAAACCCCAAATAGGGTATTGAAGAGTCAGATATTACTGAAAAACAATTAAACAATGATAAAATCTTTCTCTGATACATAGTAGTTATCTGACTACAGTCAAGTCTCAACTTCTCGGTCCCCAGGTATCTCTCAAAGTCTAAGCTGTAGATGTTGCCAGACTTGAATGAGTTAATATATCTGAAAATATTCTGTAACTCAAGTACATTATTTTTTCATCTCTATGCATCAAAGCCAGTTCACCCAACTATTCACCCTTCCTGTTACTTCATGGCAATCCAATCCATCCATTCAACAAGTATTCCTTAAGTGGTTAGTATGTGCTAGAAAAGAAATAGCATGGTCTGGTGGATAAAAGCTGGTCTTAGGGTAAGGAAGACCTGGGTTCAAGCTCTGTCTTTGATTTATACTGTGAAATGTACATTATACCTGGGGAAATCACTGAATGTGCTATTATGCTATTATCCGGGCAACTTTCTAAGACTATGGATTGTAGATATAATGGAAGGACTGACCAATAAAAGCCCAGTCCTTACAGCATGCATAATAATCATTTGGAGCCTTTGTGAACCTGTTTTTGGAAATGTGTGATGGGGAACTTTCCATTTCTGATTTAGAACATGTGTAGACAGATATTTATTGACTTTTGGCTTGTTGAACAGTGACAAAAAGTGTATTAATTGGCTGGTGAGTTGAAACTGGGAATGTATACCCAGGTTTTTTTGTTTGTTTGTTTGTTTTTGTGTCTTTAATAGTATACATAAGTTGGTAGAGAAATAGGTGTCCATGCTGGAAGAGGCTCAAACACACACACCAATGTCTCTTTCTCTCTTCCTTGGAGGCAAGAACTGCTGTAAGGAAAGTGTTGGTGGTAATGGCAGCAGCAACCTTGTCTTGATTCCTACTACTAGTATCTTATCTCCTCATCTAGCCGCCACATGGCTGTAAACACATGGCACTGCTGTTTCTTTTATTCTGTCATGCCTTTCCCCCCCTGATCTAAGGTGGATGAGTATTAGAGGTAAAATGGACCTGCTTGACACAGTATCAATATTCTGGATACCTGACCTGCTAGTTCAACTGTATGTGGGGATAATAATCCCAAAGTTCAGCTGATGGACTGCTCCTCTCAGGAGGTGAAACTCTGAAAGGGGGGAGATTCACTAGTACTCACATTAAGCTCATATCCTGCATGTTCTTTACAATACCAATGGGCTGGTTAATATATCCTCACGATCATCTAACTAGTTAATATCCATTATAGCTGGGTTCCAATTAATACCAACAATCATTCCCCTGAATTGGTCACTCATATTCAAATCTGCAGTATTTGAAGTTATAATTGTATAAAATATGGTACTTTGTTCCATCCCAGTGGAAATATGCAGTGTGATTTAGAATGATGCCACAACTTCAGGGGGTTCATTACTCACATTAATTAGGACTTGGTTATTTTAAAGTAAAATTTGCTGGAAAGGTGTAGCAGGGTCTGACGTCTCAAACCAGGTGGTAGCCTGGCGGTATAGTTGATCAAGTGCTGGGCCTGGGGTCAGGAGAACCCAAGTTCAGATTTGACCTCAGACACTTACTAGTTAAGTGACTCCAGGCAAAACATTTAATTTCTGTTTGTCTCAGTTTCCTCACCTGTAAATTGCTGCAAAAGATCTGTAAAAGAGGGATCACAATAGCACCTATTTTCTAGGATCATTGTGAGGTTTTAATCAGATAATATTATAGAGATTAGTGTAGTGCTCAGCACATAGTAAGTAGTATATAAATGTTAGTTGTGTGTGTTTTTTTTTAGCACATTGCTCCCCAAGGAGCCTGAACCCAAAGTGGTTAATACCAAACACTTTCTCTTTAAGTTTCACTTCTGAGTGTGGCAGTTGTTTTGTATTTCAAAGATCACATGTAAAGTCCTTTGTCATTTAAACATCTTCACAACCTAGGTCCCTCTTATCTTTCTAATTTCAAAATTTTCTGCTCCCTCAACATACTCTATGATACAGCTATAATGATTTGCCTTCTGTTCCTTGTCTCTGTACTTTTACATTGAATAACACCCAGTCCCTGGAAGCTTCTTTCTCCCAATACCCTTCTCTTTATAATCCCTTGCTTCCTTAAGACTCAGATTGTCAAGGAGTCTTTTTTTGGTTCTCATAGATAATTGCTAGTGTGCATGATTGAAAATCTGTTACCCTAAAAAAGAACTACATATCCCAAGAGCCCACTGACTTCCTGTCATTACATACTTCCTGTAGACAGAGGATAAAGGGCATGGGCTTTGGAGGCTCCCTCTCTCTGATGTAGAATCAGCATTGATGGTGGTGAGTGGGGTTGACTAAAAAATGGCTAACCAGCCATGGGCACGTGGTCTTAGTTTGTATGTTCTTTATTCCTTGATTTCTAATGATCATGGCTAACCAGTAACATAAAAGAAAACAGCAGAGACAGAATATATAGAAATTTTATGTGCTCATGGCTACAAGTTGGCCAAGTGGAAAAAATAATGGAGTTGGCAGCAGCCCCCAGCCCACTGCCATTGATACTCCAACTCCATGACCTCTCCCTACCACCTGGATGCTTACAGAACTTCTTGCCTAGCTCACCACCAAGGGAGAGAGAAGTTTTTATCTTTTTGAGCCTTTTGAATGAAGACTAAATTTCTAGTTCAACAAACAATCAAAAGGCTTTTGGTCACACTGTGGTAATGTGACAGGAAATAGTCAAAGAACAAGTGCATGAGCTCTAAAGCAGAGAGAGAAAGGGGCCTTCTACTATATATTTCTGAAAATAGGCTCACCAAGCCTCCACATGGATCCTGTGCATATGTTTCAAGGATTGGGCTCTGATGAATTCCCTCATTTCAAAGATAAGCTGGAGTCTGCATTTTTAGTAGAGGAAATTTTCTCATGATGGCTTCAGGATACTTAATATCATCCAGTCAACCATCTTATCTTACTAGTGTGGAAGCAGAGATCCAGACAGGTTTTGTGACTTGGCCAAAGTCATTTGAATGATATGTTTACTTGAGTTCCCTTAGTATTTAGTGCAGTGCCTGCCAGGGTATAAGTACTTAGTAAATGCTAATTGATTGCCTAACCCTAATCAATATATTAATTACACTAAATTGTTTTACATACTTGGTCTAGATTCAGTTCAAGGAAAATGCAAGAATTCAATTTTCCAAGCATCCCTCCAACCTGAAATGTCTTATAACTTTTTTAACATTGACTTTAAAGTATGAGGAATTGGGTTCAATCTCCATCTCTGATGCTTACCACCTATTTAATCTAGGGTAAATCACTTAATCTCCCTGGGTCTCATATTTGAAATGAGGGGATAGAAACTAAATGGCAACAGAGATCTTTTTTAGTTCAAAATCTATGAATAATAACAAGAAATGTAACAAAACTTTCCCTTTTTTTTATGCTTGCCATAGAACATAAGCCTTAAAATGCCCGTAGAATCAAATTGTCTTAACGGGTAAACTGAAATGGATATTCTTTAGGGAATAGTGATCTTTATTTTTGGACTGGTGAGGATTGAGTTTCATTAGTATTGTCTGAAAATAGACTGCTAAAATTCTGAAAATAGTCCTTAATTTTTATTCCCAACTTTGTTTTATTGACTGCTTCCTGATTGGTTGATGTTGAGCTTATAAGCATGTTTTTCCATCACAATTCTTTTTCTCTCTTCCTCCTTCTTTCCTCTCCTCTTCTATGATTATAATTCCCAGAATTCAGTTGTGTTTAGGACTTTAGTTAGATTCTCATGGCATTTTGGGGAAATCAGTCAGAACCCTTGGTTAAACTTACATAGAGGTTTTTGTGCAGTGTCTCATTTCTTTCTATAATGTCAATAGTTCAAATCTTCTCTCCATTTTGCAGCTTAGGTACATGAGGCTCAAATGAGTTTCAGGGACTTCCCCGTGGTTACTTACTGAGTTTCAGAACCAGATCTTTCTGATCGCAAATTTGTTTTTGGTTTTGTTTTTTACCCCAAGCTGTAGTTTCTACATGTTAAATTCCATCCCTAGAGTTCTGGACTATTTCAGATTGAATGTAAAAATAGATATCTTAGAACATTAAGAACATGGACATCTCAGAACATTCTCTTGTATTACCCTTTCAAAGCTCCCTCTAAAACTATGGCTCTCTTTTTTGGCTTGGGTTCTTTGCCAACCAGTTTTGCTAACTCTAAGACCCTATATGAAGAATGTCTAGTACATGCCATTAATTAGGGACTCAAGCCATGTTGGGTTCATTACCAGAGTAAATGTGAAGTGTCACTATCTGAAAGCTGCAATCAGGAGGCAAACCAGTATCAGATATTCCAAAGCCAAGGAATTCTACCAGAGTTTATAGTAAAAATGTACAATGTTACTGAATTGATACTTTTTCTAATTAAGCTGCATCCAATAAAATCTTTTTTTATTCTAGAAGCTTCTGTGATTACTACCTGGTTGGACTTCATGTCCAATGTGATTCTGAATGATCCTTTCCACCTCTTCCTTAGCCTTACTAATTATAAACTCATATACCTCTGGTTGAAGGCAGATTTTCCTTTTAATTACTCTGTTTTCTCTAAGTAGCAAGCTATTTCAAAATAAAAAGGTTTTATATATATATATATATATATATATATATATATATATAGAGAGAGAGAGAGAGAGAGAGAGCGATAATATAATAACTTGCATTCTTTAGGACTTGACTTTGTTTCTTTATAAGGGCTTACTGATGAATTAATAAACATTTATTAAGTGCTTGCTACATGCTATACATTATATTTAGTGCTGAGAATATAAAGAAAAAACACAAAACAGTCCTTGTCCTCAAGGAGCTTGCATTCTAATGCGAGAAAAATATAAAAATCAGAATACACAAGATAAATACAGAGTAGATAGAAATTAACCTTCTAGGGGATGGCACTTGTAAAAGTTAAAATTAAATCTCAATAATAATATATTTTAAGAAATTTATTAATGATCATTAGAAATCAAGGAATAAAGAAGATACAAACTAAGACCACGTGCCCATGGCTGGTTAGCCATTTTTTAGTCAACCCCACTCACCACCATCAATGCTGATTCTACATCAGAGAGAGGGTGCCTCCAAAGCCCATGCCCTTTATCTGCTGTCTACAGGAAGTATGTAATGACAGGAAGTCAGTGGGCTCTTGGGATATGTAGTTCTTTTTTGGGGTAACAGATTTTCAATCATACACACTAGCAATTATCTATGAGAACCAAAAAAAGATTCCTTGACAATCTGAGTCTTAAGGAAGCAAGGGATTGTAAAAGAAGGGTATTGGGAGAAAGAAGCTTCCAGGGACTGGGTGTTATTCAATGTAAAAGTACAGAGACAAGGAACAGAAGGCAAATCATTATAGCTGTATCATAGAGTGTGTCAAGGGAGCAGAAAAATTTGAAATTAGAAAGATAAGAGGGACCTAGGTTGTGAAGATGTTTAAATGACAAAGGACTTTACATGTGATCTTTGAAAGGTTAGGAAACCCCTGGAGTGTATGGATTAAGTGAAAATATATGTAATTAAACTAAAGGTAAAATGTACAGGTCTTAATAGTTCTGGTCCTCTACACATACATTTTAGTAACTAGCTCCTAATCTCTTGTAGGTTCTTCTCTGCTGCTCCACTGAATTGTTTTCCTACTCTGATATCCAGAATCAGCTACTCTATTCCTAAAGAGACTGAATGCTCTAAATTTCCAGATTAAGTAGATTCGGTTGTGTATTCTTGGATTAGGAAACAAAATCCTTAAAGACAGAGGTGGTGTTTTTTAATCCTAGCTACCAGACAAAGGCAAGGATACTCAGAAAAGAAAAGTAGACTTGGGAGGTGACAGCTGGTTTAGACCCAGGTTTCTGAGAACATGATTTGAATTTCTGGGCTACAGCTAAAGTTATAGGAATGATGATGGGCTTCTAGCCAAGAATGGAGTGCCTCTATCAAGGGCTGGGAAAATTTATTTGCCTAGAGTCTTGCAAAGCTAAGTAAAATGGCTTTAAATTGAAAAAGAAGGGAGGAGGGAGAAAACTTTTTATGTATTTCCATCACTGATACTGTAAAGAGTAGCTACAATATAGAAAGAATTACTATAGGCATGCACAGATATTCCCAGGTCAAAAAAATACAAGGAAGGAAGGAGCCATCAATAAAGCATTTGGCCTCAAATATTTATACAGAAATAGCCAAAATATGGCTGAAAAGGGATGAAAACTCAAGATCTTAATGGAAGGAAGTGAATTTTCCCTCCTAGATTTTATCATTGAGATTTGGTAGTATGAGTCATGACTCAGGAAGGGTGTCGCTATTTCAAAATAAAAAGGATCTATCTATCTATCTATCTATCTATCTATCTATCTATCTATCTACATACATATATGTGTGTGTGTGTAATAGTGATAATATAATGACTGTTTTTAAAGGGTACAAAGTACTTTACAAATGTTATCTCTTTTAATCTCACATACAACTCCATGAAGTAGGTATCTGTGATTATGCCCATTTTACAGATGAGAAAATTGAGGCTCAGAAAAACTAAGTGACTTGCCCAGGGTTCCACAATTAGTAAAAATGAATTTGGGGCTGGAATCTGATCTTTCCAGTTCCAGTGCTTGAACTAAGTCTACTACATCATACCAATTTCTTTCATTTTCTGTTGCCTTATTTTTCAGATACAGGACAGATTTTACTCTTCTCCGCAGAAAATACATAAAGAAGTAAGAGTAACTAATAGTAATCTAATATAATTCTCTTCCCTCTCCCTCTATGATTCCTCTATTTCCCTTCCGGGCTATTCACTTCTGTGGATTCATAGCACTACCTAGTGTTTTGAACTTCCCTCAAACAAGTCTGTGTCATTCTTGGGAGTCTCATTTTGCTTTTGAGTTTTACAGGTACCCAGCCCTTTGGGATTATCTTGAAATTATGGAAGGAAAATAACCTTGTGTTTTTTTGGGTAGGCAATTTCTTTCTCTTTAGACTTATGCTGTCTATGTAACTTATGGAAATGATGGAGGACAAAGATGTTTAAAAATGTTTTTTTCCTCTCTCCTTTGCCATGGCTATAGTCCTTTACTGTTGCTTCTACTTTATGAGTCATGTACATGAGTCATTCTCTCCTAGGCTTGCATCAATTGCCTGGAAATGACTCTCTCTCCTCAGAAGACTAGATCCTGGGACACTTGAACTTGGGGTTGCTAGGGAAGCAAACTCAAAACTAGTTGCTCAGTAATTCTCCTCTCCCTAGAAGGCTAGGGTTCAGAATCTCGCCCTACTGAGCTTCATGGTTCTACTGGCCTGGGTCATATGTGTCTCTCATATGGTTTGGCAAAGAATGGGTCAAGACCCTCAGGGTTCAGTAACTTAGAGTCTCCTCTTAAGCCTAATTGGTAAGAGCACATCTAAATTTGATTCATCTCTTCCTAGAGGTAACCATGAAAGTCTCCTTGAGGTAAAGTCCCTGGCTCCCTAGGCTGCAAGCTTAGGCAAACATGGCTGAGAGCATTTCCATAAAGGTCCACAAAAGGCAGAAACAGAAGCAATATTTTTATTGAAATTAGAAACTGAAGTATATGACAGAATATCATTACAGAAAGAAAATACATAAACTCAAGAGTGGTCTCAGCACAGAGGCATGACGTTGAACATGGAGTCAGGAAGACTGAGATTCATATCCCACCTGCCACACTTAAGGTCTGTGTGACTTCTGGCAAGATTTTTTAAACGGTTTTATTTTCTTAATTATTAATTTTTCATTTTTCTCCAGATGTTGATATAATTTTTAATAATAGTTTTTGAGTCCTTAATTTTCATCTTAGAATCAATACTAAGAAGAGTGGTAAGAGTGAGGCAACTAGGGTTGTGACTTATCTAGGGTAACACAGCTAGGAAGTATCTAAGACCAAATTTGAACTTAGGATGTCCTGTCTACTGAGCCACTTAGCTGCCCTTTATAATAATTGTTTTCTGAGATTTTTTGAGCTGTGTTCTCTCCCTACCTCCCCACTTTCTCCTTTCCTTAGATGGCAGGTAATATGACATAGGTTGGACATATATTATCATACAATACATGCTTATCATGTTGTGAAGCAAGACACACATTGCTTACATTAGAGAAAAATTCCTGGGAGGAAATAAAGTATATATTCAGCCTTCCTCAATTCCTTCTATGGCGGTGGATAGCCTTTTTTTTCCCATGAGTCTCTTGCATGGTCCTGGACACTTGCCTTGTTGATAACAGTTAAATCATTCATAGTTGATCATCCTGGGATTTGTTATTGTAATATTTATTGGGAAAATGGGTGGATTGAAGAACAGAGGATACTGAAGATTTCATAACATGGAAATGAGGAGTTGAAGGGAGAGAGGGAATATGGCTGCCAGTGAGGTAAAAGGAGAGAGATTCCCTTTGACGAGAGGCTACTTTTGAAAAATGGGGTTCCTGAGAAATGGGCCACTTATGCCTGAGGAGATGTCTCTATTGGATTGATGTGGAAGATACCCAGAGCAGGTAAGCATGGACCCTCCTGAGGGACAAGCCTCCCCCAGACTTAGTCACCCACCAGGGGTTCAACAAGGACTTTTTATAGTTGACTGGCTGTCCTGAGGTTCAGCTCCCTCTATGTCCCCTGAAATGTTAGTCCTCTTAACTGACTGCATATAAATATGACTGCAAATAAATTTTAATAACAAGTTTGGATTGGGGAGGCATCAGGGAAGAGGGAAGAGGGATTCCCTATATAAGGTTTGAGTCTCTCTTAGCTTTTGAGCTGAGGCCAGGCCTCACAGGCTGGTGGAGGGTTTCTTTTATTCCTGACTATGCTAACTGTGCTAGTTTTCTTAAATTCAAAGTCTTAGCAGTAGGCAGCAAGATGAAGAAAAGTTCTGACTTTCAGAGCTGGTTGGGCCTGTCTCTTTTGGCTGACACCCCTAAAGACCGGTTTTACAGTCCAAACTGCTTCCCTTAAATCCTTTTGTCCAACAAACATGATCACAGGGATCCAGGTAGAGCACACAGTTGGAAAATTCAGGAATAGAGCCACTTCTATCCAGAGACAGGAAGAAAGGCTCCTTTCAGTTCCAGGGCCAGAAGGAAGTTCTAAGCACAAGACCAACTGCCACTCCCAGTTGCCCCTTCCCCCACCAACTGTCAGTCTTGTCAATATCTTCTCTCTAACACTCCAAATGCTATTGGTTCAAACTCGGTGGCAGAAAGTCCAGAACTTGCTTTAGTTTTCCTTTCCACATTATTTTGTACAACATTCCCTTGGTTTTGTCCACCTCAATTTTCTTCAGTTCCTGTAAGTTTTTTCAGGGTTGTTAAATTAACTTAAATTAAATTTTATTTTTTATGATCCTCAGGCAAGTTGTTTAACATTTTAATCACTCTCAACTTCCTCAGCTATAAAATGGAACTAATAGTAGAACTCTAACTCATAGAGTTGTCGTGAGGATCAAATGATTGAAATAAAATATCTGGGAAGGGTTTAGCAAACCTTAAAGCATTATGCAAAAGCAAACTGTTGTTGATGGTAGCAGTAATAGAGGACCACAATTAGTTGTGTATATCTTGGAGTTCTTTTTCTGTAAAAACTAGAGTTGCTCATAATCTTTTGGACTATTTTTATGATAATTTCTTCTTTTTAAAAGATGGAGGCAGCCTCAATCTGAACAAGTATCTCACTAGGGAAGAGAGTGATAGAGGAGAGGGAAATTTGAATATGGTCTGCTATTCACCTTAAATATAGGGAGAATGGATTTTAGTGTCATTACTTAATGGGATAGAGAAGAGTTGGATCAGAAAATACTTCCTAGAACTGAAGGCATTTTGAGTTAGAGTTTAAAGGATGTTCAGGATTTTAACAAGTGAAATATTTAAAGAGGGTTGCTGACAAAACTATTGAGTCCCTTCAGCTTATATACTTTTTGGTCATTCTGAGAGTGATCTAGGAAAAAGATGAATTATTGTTTTATAAATGAAGAGAGAAAAGCATGTTTTGCTAATTAAAATGTTTAGCAAAGACCAGTGATGTTGTTGTTGCTGAGTATGGATAATTAAGGCAGGAATGGGAAAGAAATTTAGAAACTGGTAGACCTGTTAATTCACCTGGTACTTTTGTTCTTTTTCCCCAGTTTGTTTGCATGCTAACCAGGAGGCAAAAGAGGTAATAAGCATTTATTAAGCACCATCTATGTGCCAGGCACTGTGCTAAGCACTTTACAATTATCTTGTTTGATTTACACAACAACCCTGGGAGGTAGATATAGTTGGGGAAACTGAGGCACTCAGAAATGAAGTCATTTACCCAGGTCATGTAGTTAGTGTGTGAAGTCCAATTTGAAAAAAGTAATTCTGATGTTAGACTTAGTACTATGACACCTAGCTGCTTCTGGTAACACCAGGAACATTATCAAAGCTGAGTAGAACTTTGTTACTATAGACTCATACAGCTCTTGTAAGGTCTTGCTCTATGGAGTCCTTGAAATGATTTTTGGAGAAGTCAGTGGAATACATATGCTGTCACTCCTCTTCCAGAGTTAGGCAGGTTACACAATGTCTCAAGGTTCTGGAGTGGTACCCTGAGTGATTGGAAGATATTTTCCCTAATATCATTTGATGGGCTCCCACCAGCTATTTCCTCCATGGATAGAGGACCTGTGATTTCAGTTCCATTTAACCACATCAATTGGATTTGACAAAGGGATATTTATTTCAAAGATATAGATAGAACAAACATATAAACCTTCCCTCTACCTCCTTGGGGACCTAGTCTAACATACATCACATTAGCCTTTAGGGAAGTAGGCTCAATATTTAGTTCAGTTCCTATATAGCACTGATTCCACCAAAATCATCTCCAGATGTAGCATAATGGCTGGATGAGTCTTTGACTTAGTTTCCATTAGCCTAGACCCTCAAGATCACTTTGATCCTTGGCCATAGATTCTGGGTTGGCTGAATCCTTGAATGGTAATGAAGGCTGTGTGTGCTTAACTCCCTTCACCTAGAATTGAATGGAATAAATGAAAAGATTGAGGACCAAGTCCTCTTTATTGGGACCAATAATGCCTCTACCCTTTTAGCTTGGTTTCTCATGCTATAGTGAATGATTTGTTGAGATTTCTAAGAGTGACTGAAGCAAAAGAGATGGTAGTCAGTGTTAACAGGGCTTTTTGAATGCTTATGAATTCAAGTTAAAGAACTTTTCATTCATCATGTTGTTAGTCAACTAGTACAAATTATACTACACATGTTCTATCCAATGGCTCTTCCTTTACACATCATCATGATTATCCTAGAAGCAAGCTCCCCAGAATCCTCTATTTGTTTTTCAGCTATTATTTTTTGATTTCCCTTTTCAATTTGGATTTTCCTGCTTTTCATGGCTTCCAGTATGTCAATTCTGGTCTCCAATTTGCTTATTTCTTCATATGATTTCTGTGCTTCTTTTTTCAAGTGGAAGATTCTACCTTTTAAACTGTCACTTTCTTTCTGAATTGCTTTCGTTTCTATTTGCCATTTTTCTTCCCATTTTTCTTCTATCTTACTTGGTTCTTAAACTCCTTTTTGAGTTCTTTGAGAGCTTATGGCCAATTTCCATTTTTTTTGAAAGTTTGGATGTGTTTGCTTGTTTGTCATTCTCTGCTCTTGCTTCTATACTCTACTCTTTTTCTCCATAGAAGTTATACAGTGTTAAAGGCTTTTTCTGCTGCATCTTACTTCTTTTGGTACTTGTGGGTTGTAGTTCCTACATGTTGGTAGCCATTGCTATGTTAGTTTTTTTTCCCCTCACTTCCCTTCCCATCCAGAAGTCTGAGTGAGGAGAGCAAGCAATGCTACAAAGCATTTCACCTTGAGGCTATTTTTCCAGTCTCCCCAGCTTCTGCTGTGGGCAGCCTGTCTCTGCTCTATCTCACTCCCAGGCTATGAGCTCCTCAGCCTTGGGTCCCAAGTCTTGCTGCCAAGGCCTTGCACTGACCTCAGAGGAAGTCTGCACTGCCCTCAGCCAGCCCCCCAGAATTTAGAGATTGCCCTGGCCCTCACTCTGACTCTGACTTGGTAGGTGGTGTGGGAGAGGAGTGATCAGCTAGTACTTTGGCAGGTATAATTTTACCCCCTTATAGCTTGAAAATGCCCAATCCCTGCCTACCTTCAAGGCTGCACCCCATGGCAGAACCCCTTCACTCATCTGATTTTGATTTTTTGTCCTTTTGAGATTTTTTATATTGGTCAATTGTGAGAAGAGTAAGCCCCTTCCTTCTCCTCTACCATTATCTTAGCCCAGAATCCTCTAGTTGTAAAGGATAAATCAGCTGAGTAGGCTGATGGGGTTTATGCATGTGCCAGACAGACAGATAATATACTGACAATTAGAAATGTACAAGGAGTTAAAAAAGAATTTCCTTGCCATGACGATAATTGGTTTGGGCCAGAGATCTCAAATGAGAGCAGCAAAAGAGTGAGTTAAAAGAACAATCATTTTCAGACACTTCTATTTGCTCATATTGACTGTCTGGTTGAATATGTCTGCCATGAATTTAGACATGCAGACTAATGAGAGGTTGGCGATTTCTACAAGGCATTCATCTTCCTAGGAGCTGAATGTCAGCAGATGAGAGCAGAGTGGACTATCTGTTCTTGAGAGTCTACAAAGCTGAAGACCAACAGAAGATAACAGGAACCAGGGAACAGACACCACAGATAAAGAATAGTAGAGTTTTCTAGCAGAGTGGAAGGATCCTTAGTAGAATTGCATCATGATTCCCAATGGAAAGTGGCATGGACAAAGTAATGTCTATTAGAGTTGTTACACAATACCCAGTAGAGTGGAGCAGAGGGTGACACGATGACTTCACCAAAAGACATCAACAGCTCTGTGGCCCCAAAGGTTGGAGTCTCTTTGGATGTCTCTAGGTGTGTGCCCTCTCTCCTACCATTTGGCAACCTGAAGGAGACTAAGTATCTGAGTAAAAATCTCTCATTATTGTTTTTGAACAGTGTCCTTTCTCATTTAGTTAGCTTAATAAATGTAAAGAGGTTGATGAATGTGTCTGAGTTGTGGTTTTAAATAGATGCCAACCCACAGAGTGCACCAAACTTAAGATCGTTTAGGGGGAGCCTATGCGTGTATGAAGGTAGCTTTATTGCAAGGAGGAAGGTGGATGCTATGTAGACATATCCTGATGTCATGTAGCATGACCTTTATCTTATTGTCTTCTTCTACTAAGGAAATGTTACATAGAATGGAAGCAAAATCCTTATTGAAGTTCAGATATATGACATTTACTGCCTTCCCTTATCTGTGCAAACTGTCACTCTACTTAGAGAGGAAATTAAATTTGCCTGGCTTGATTTATTCTTTATAAAGCCATCCTACTCACTATTCACTTCCCTTTTCTAATCTACTAGTTGTTTATAAGTTAAAAATTGGATAATTGTTTATATTTTCCCAAGTATTGAAAGAACACTGGTTGAGCAAGCTCAATCCACCCCCTCCACCCCTAAAGGAATCTTTTTTTTTCTTCATAATTTGAAGTTATATTATTCATTTTCACTGTTTCTCATAAAGTCTCCAGAATATCATAGGTTGATAGGATTTCGAGTTAGAAATCCTTGAAAAAATGTAGTCCAATCTTATTTTCACTGATGAGGTAACTGAGGTCAAGGGAGGTCAGAGGACTCACCCAAGGCCACACAGGCATCAGAGGTAGGATTCAAATGACCTCTAAATCCAGAAGTCCTGTTTTATCAGGCTGCCTCCTCTATGGTCACGTATCAACTGGGTAACTTTTGACAAGACAATGTAAAATTTTTGAATGTCGCTGTCCTTATCAACAAAATAAGGGAGATGGATTAGATGACCTCTATGTCCTCTTCCATCTCTAAATCTATGATCTTAAAATGAGCATTTCTTGAAAAGAAATGTACATTCATATCTTCGTTTATATCTGTAGCTATATCTTCTTTAAAGAAAGAAATGTTCATGCACATACACACACATAGGCTTAGTGAAAACAAAAGTAATTATAGTCTATACTCAGCTTGCTTACAAGATAGAATTTGGAATCACTGGACCAATACAATAATAGTTCTTCTGAAATATATGTACCTTCAACTATATATCACTCTCCTATAATCTTCGGTGATTTCCTTTAAGCTAGCTTTGCTTTCCACTTAAATCATAGGCTATGCAGAGTCTGCATTGCACTTAATTTAAGCCTCTCTCTCTCTCCAACTAAATACAGTTATATATCTCTATCTATAATGTGTATGCATGTTTATGTTTGTTTTTGCTCAGTAAGTTCAGCTGTGTCTGATTCTTCGTGACTCCATTTGGGATTTTCTTGGCAAAGATACTGGAGTGGTTTGCCATTTCCTTCTCCAGCTTACTTAACAGATGAGGAAACTGAGGCACACAGGTTTAAGTGACAGTAAGTGGCTGAAATTGGATTTGAACTCTTCTTTATTCCAGTAACAGGTTCTATCTACTGTTCCATCTAGCCTCCCTGATATCTGTGTGTGTATGTATAAACTGCACTTACATACATATATATGTGTATGTATGCATATACTTATACATGCCCCTGTTATTTCATCAATGTCGGGACCTCTTGGTATAGAAATTTTCTCTACTGTCGCAGACATATAGCTTATCTGCGACTTGGTCTTGGTTGCTTGAAATCACTGAAGGCGTTCAGTGACTTGGTCACGGTCTATACCATAAATGTCAGTATGAAATAGAAAGTATAGAAAGCACAAACATTCT
The DNA here is from genome assembly GCF_027887165.1 of Monodelphis domestica. NCBI lineage: Eukaryota > Metazoa > Chordata > Mammalia > Didelphimorphia > Didelphidae > Monodelphis > Monodelphis domestica. The sequence continues at coordinate 131,768,043 of NC_077228.1, read as the reverse complement.
CTGCCTTTTAAAAGTTATTTCCTATCAATCTCTCCTCCTTGTCTACCTGGAGGGCAAAATTCTCCTTGGTCCTTCACTTTGAGATGACAGAAGTCAAATTCTCCCTCCCTGCTCCTTCCTGCTCTTTCTGTATCTTGTTAGCTGTATTGTTCAGCGCCAGCAATTCTGTAACATTTATATCAAACTAGGAATCCTATACAATTTTCCAGGAACCAAATTGAACTTTAACAACTAATCTCTAAGCTCATGACTGATTGTGTGTTTCCAGAAATGAAAAGGTTATGTACATCATGGCAACAGCCTGTGCTCAAAGCCTGCTGCTCGGTAATTTGTTTAATGGGGAGCCATGCATGTGGCACAGCTTGGAATGAAAATAAAAGAACAAAACCTCATATCCCAAACACTGCTGAGGCCAGACATTCGACGTATTGTTTTCTTGTTTTTATTTTTGTCTGACTCTTTGTGACCCTATTTGGGGGTTTCTTAGCAAAGATGCTGTAGTGGTTTGCCATTTCCTTCTTCAGCTCATTTTACCGATGAGGAAACTGAGGCAAACAATGTTAAATAATTTATCCAGGGTCACATAGCTAGTAACAATAGTCTGAGGCCAGATTTGAACTCTTCGGACCTGGTGCGCTGTCCGCTGCACCACCTAGCTGCCCCAGAAATTGTATAGGATTGTCTTATATTTAGGAGTGAGAGAGGCAGCATGATATAAAAGATCTATCTCTATATCTGTCAATATCTGCCAATCTACCTATCATAGATCTGTCCTTGGAATCAGGAAAATAAGTTTGAGTCTGGTTTCTGTTACATATTGGCTGTGTGGCCTTAGGCAAATCACTTTATCTACCCCAACTCTAAGAATTTCATTAAGACTGCAAGTGGCAACACTAGAAGGTGCTCACCTGGATTTGTAAGGAAATTTCCTTACCTAGAGTTCCCTATGTCAATGGAATCATAGCATAAGGGTTGAAATCAGAATTTTGACAAAATAAGAGAGCAGCTTTTAGTCATCTAAGTTTTAATAAGAATATAGTAGAGTTGTAAGTTAATATTATCCCTTTAATCCTGAGAAAACATTTCTAGTAGCTCTTAACAATTAACAATTTAGTTTAATTAGAGATAGTAAAAGAATATAGTAAGATTAATATAGTAAAGGAGAGAAAATTAGGAAAGAGGTAGAGAAAGAAAATTTCCTAATGTCTATATTAGTTATCCTATAACTACCTAAAATTACTACCTAAAACTGCCTATATCTACCTATAACTGCCATTAGAGAAAGTCCAGCTGATCACCCTTCAGCTCAGCTCAGCAGGCAGAATCTCTCTCTCTCTCTCTCTCTCTCTCTCTCTCTCTCTCTCTCTCTCTCTCTCTCTCTCTCTCTCTCTCTCTCTCTCTCTGTCTCTCTCTCTCTGTCTCTGTCTCTCTCTCACTTTGTCTGCCTCTGTCTCTCTGTCTCTGTCTTTGTCTCTGTCTCTATCTATCTCTATCTCTCTCTCCCAACCACCAATTAATCAACAACCCACATCACCAGCAACCAACCCGCAATGACCAATTCCCTCCCAGCAGTCAACTTCTGGGCAACTGACAGCTTTTTTTATAACCTCTTTCTACCTCACTTCCTGTCTCTATGTTTCCTCCTTCCTGTCATTGTGGGTTGGTTAATCCCTATATACCTCTATGGTAAGAGGACCTCCAGGTCTCCAGTTAAATTAAAAAAAGAAATAAAGAATTCCTTTTTACAACAGGTCAAGTCCAAATCCTTTATTAAGTGGTCAAAATGACTTGGGAGTGTCATTCAACCTTTAACCTGTGGGAGCCATGCCTAGCTTGAATGAGTTCCTGATGTATTGGTGATCTGTAGATGATAGTCTATCAGCTCTCTGAATCAGTAGCTTCTCTTTCTCACAGGTATGCTTGGACTATTTGGGGTAGGAGGTCAGAGGAACTTACCTGCTTTGTGTTTGTCTGAATTGTGGAATGGGTATTTTTTGGTGACATCTGGTCTCTGGAGGATTAGAAGGTACAGAGAAAGATGTTTAAACATCCAGGAGAGAATAGATGGTGGGGAACAGGCAGTTTTCAAGAAAGAAGTTGGCTCGTGGGGGACTATAAGGGGGAGAGAGAGAAATGGTTGAGGAAAAGGAGATTTGGCAGGCTAAGAGTTTTATATTTCTTCAGATTTCACATTGTCTGGCCATAGTAATACTTTGTGGATTTCCCCTTTTCCTTCCTTCATTCATACATGAATTTGTGAATTCATTCATTTGGAATCTAAGAGAGGAGAAAAATCTAAGAAATCTGAAAGGCTAATATGAAGATCTGAATAGCTGCTAGTTTAATTGCTTGAAAGCTACAGAGATGCCACTTTTTACAGTAGCAGAGTGAAAGAGAGCTCATTTAGGCTGGATCTATACAGGGTCAAGTATGTGGATATGATAAAATCTCATTCATTAAGATTTGGTATCAGAGTGGAGGGTAGAGAAGGAAAAGTGAGAACAATATGAATTAGGGAGCCATATGAATTATGAAGTACATTTTAGAGCAATTTAATTTTTTGTCACTTTTAAGGATTATGGTAATTAGAACTAGACTAAAATGTTGGTTTGAGGTCCAAAAGCTCAGTACAGGGGGCAGAGTGAAGAGCTTAGAGTCACAGAACATGCATTTGAACTCCTGTTCTATGACTTCTGTGATTTGTGGCAAGTCACTTCACTTTTCTTTGCTTCAGTTTACTCATTAATAAAACGGAGAGCTTACAGACTCATCAATGACTAGAAATATGATTACTTAATGTAGCAACTCTTTCAGGGCTTTACTCCACCTCTCAAACTAACTTGAAAGTTGAATTGGATTTCAAAGGGGGTAATTACTTTTAAGCTCACAGTTTTAGGAATAACATTAAGGGGATAACAACATCATTCAAGAGCCCCTATTGGTGTACTCCTCACACCAGTGAACAATTAGCCATCCGGGCTTAATTGGCTTTTAGGAAAAGCATATATTAGGAAATTATGGAACAGATAATTAGTACAAAACATTCCCTTCACACTCAACTCCATATGAAACCTGGGGCACACTCTTACAAATATCCCCAGGGTCTATAGATAAAGTGAGAACAAACTTAAAGCATGGTGGCAATAATAACCCATTCCAATATTTACTTGGAAGTCCTATTTTCCCTTCATGGAGTTCTTACATGGTTCTCCTTAAATGTAGCTTTCTACTGAGCTCTTATAATCAATGCCTTTTCTTAAGTCCATAATTAGCATCCCTTTCCTCCTTGAGAGTTCACACTCTATAATGACTGTTCTAAAGAATCCTGTGATTCTCCCAAGTTCACAAGATTGTTCACTTTTCTTTTAGAATCCTTATTTGCCAAACATCACAAAAGAAACTCCTTGTCTGTGGTTTCCATTGTTGGATTAGGGACCCAACAGTTGCTCTTCTCCCATCTAGCACTTTGAGAAGTAGCTCAAAGTAATACTGTCTCCTCCTCACAAAGGAAAGAGGACATAGGGATAGCCTATCCCTTTGTATGGCTGTAACTTGTATAACCCCTCAGTCCTGGCTTAGAAGATCCAAAATCATTAGTTCTTCTGTCTCCACAGTTAATTAGAAGGGTTTTTTTTTTTGATCATCACATAGTATAAGCTTTTTGGTCCAGCCTGATTGAGGAAATTGACTCTGTAAAGTTCTATGGAGTGGTGGAAATCTAAGCAGGGAATATTTGTACATGTTCTTTATTTTCCACCAGGTAGGGAAAATTTGAATCTATTCCCTCTGTTACATCTAACTTTACTGAATAGATAAGAATAATTAAAAATCATAATATATCTATTGCTTCTAAGCCAATGGTTGTTTTTAAAGTGAAAAAAAATATTTTTTCTCCATCACTTACGTGTTGAAGGAGATGATGTTCCCAGCAGAGTGCAAATGTCAGAGATTCTATGTTATTTAGGGAAGTATTCACAATATTCCTGTTTGTAGATTACATCAAGAACGAGAATGAAAATATTCTCAATGAGCTCTTTAACTGATCAAAAGAGACTAGTTTCATAATCTATATAGGAAAAACAGTGGATGAAAAATGACTTCTGCACAGACTTACAGGCAGTTGAATGGTCAGTTCATGAAGCACATCATCTATCTAGGATACATTCTGCTATGGAACAATAGGCTGGGGACACCATTGAACAAGGGAAGAGTGTGACCTAGATTGAATGTGGGAAATTGTAAAATGCTTTTAATGATTTCAAAATCCTCTTTCATTCTTTCCCTTTTTCTCCCATATAAATGAAGTGACAAGTCCAGTCCCTATCTCCATTGTATCTATGAAGATGATACACATATCTAGATGGCACTGGAGTTCCAGTGGCAAGATTAGACAGATTCTTAAGAAACTTTCCCACGATGCTCTACTCAGTGGAGTACCCAGTGGATCAATTCCAAGGATGAAGTGATGACCAACAATGTATCGCACAAGAGGGAGTTTATGAAACAAACTGCAGCTTGGGCTCGGCACTCTAAGATGGCTCGAGCCCTGCTTCTGGGGTTTGAAGGTCCTTTTATACACTGGAATAACCAGGAACTTCTGCACAGGAATTCCTGGGATGGGGGAGTGAACAGGAACTTCTGGGGCTGGGATGGTTATCAGTTCCTGGCATATGTCAGGAGGGGGAGTGACAGGACTTCTGGAGTTGGGGTTGTTATGGGCTCCTGGCATATGTCAGGATGTGATGACTTGCCTGCAGGGTTTCTATGGGTAGGGGAGCAGGGAAGGGAATAGAAGTTGGTTCTTCATCAGGAGTTAAAATCTCAGAGTTGGAAACAGACACCTTAACAGAGTTTTGAAAATCAGAAGCAAAGAGAATCGGAGCTGGGGAGAGTTTCCAAAACTGGGGTCTAAGAGGTATGTTAGAGTGCTTACTTCCAGTACTGGAAGCTGGCAAGGCAGTCATGTCAAGGCTGGACAGATGGGGCTAGAGAGAAGCATGGAACAGAGAATAGGTCAATTCAACTATGCCAGGTGGTAAAAACGAAATTTTCTAAGCATTTGATTGGGGAATTATTTGGTGAATCGAATGGTGGCCACTACATGACTGAAATTGCTGATTGACTGCTTCATGGCAGGGCTGGTTCCATAAGTATGGTAGGCAGCATAGCAAAATAGAAAGTACATTGGTCTAGGAGTCAAAAAGACCTGAATTGAAAATCCTCTTAATTCCTTCACTAGCTCTCTAAGTTCAGGCTAGTTAGTTGACTTCTCTGACCTTCAGTTTCTTCATCTGTTAAATGGGGATAATAATATCACCTACCTGACAGGATCAAATAAAATAACATATGCAAGGTGTTTTGCAAACCTTAAAGAATTTTATGCAAGTTAACTATATTGCATGATTATAATTACAGTGGTACCTTGATAAAAGAGTTTAATTCATTCCATGGCCAAGCTTGTAACTAAATTTGCTTGTGTGTCAAATCAAATTTCGTCATTTAAATGAATGGAAATGTAATTAATCTGTTCTGGCTCCCCAAAAACTCACATTTTTTTTTTGTTTTATATGCTTTTAAATATGAAAATGTCTTTTGTAAATAGCAAATAAATATAGTTATAGATAATAAGAAAGAATGTAAAGAAAAAAACTTGCTTATGAAATGTTATTTACCCTCAAGGTCAGGTGAAGATGCTGGCAGAGAAAGTTTTATTTCGTGCACCATCACGTAACATAACTTACTCTCTACACATGTAACGGTACATTTAAATGCAAAATTGACCTTACACATTTACTTATGAAATATAACTTTATTGCTAAACTTAATTACTATTTTTTTACTTTACTTATCATCATTTTCTTCATTGAATTTTGGCTGTTTTGCCACACTTTCCTCGATTGCACTTAAAGGCTATTTCAACAAAAATCTTTTCTACGGAAGTTTGTTTCTTCCTTCATTTCAGAACATTTTGACACAGCTCCAGTGCACTAACTGTTACAACTTTTTCTGGGTGTCTTTTCAATAAACTGTTTAATTTCCCCCCAAATCCTCAACATTCTCTTAATCTTGCTTGTACTGATTACCTCTTCCACCTTGGGGCTTCTCCCACAGGTGGAAGCTCAAGATTCAAATATTCACTGGTGACTTCAAGCAAAAAATCCTGATTGTGATTGCTTGTATCTCAAATGGCTCATGACTTTAGGTGCTCGTGTATCAATGTGCGCTCCTTCAGTATCAGAATCAGAATCAGAATCAGAAATAGTTCAGTCCAATGATAAAATTAATTCAGTAAGGCTTGATTCTTAAAGAGCTGAAATGTCATACCATGTAGGACTGACCAGAGGCCAGTTAAGTGCCAGACCAAATGGCTGCTTCCTACAAGGAAAGAAATGAAGATTATGAAAAAGCCCATGATCTTCCCATGAAAATACAGCCCTCTCCCTTGGAACCCCTCCCCCATGGCTTTACCAGAAGGCTTCCCCTTGCCTAACATTTTGTCAGCAATTTATGAATATGAATTATGCAATTTACATTCCTTTGATTTAATATAATGATTAAATGCCTTTGTACCAGTTCTGAATCATTGAAATGAAACAATACATTCTCCCCCCCCCCCCAATTCCTTTTACTTTTCCTTCTAAATTTGCTGGGCCCTGGCAAATAAAAGAAAGATAAATTTTGCTTTGATTCAGTAGCAAAGAGAGCACAAAAGAGAATTAAAACATTACTTAGACAGCAAGAGGGAATTGGATAAGAAATAGGAATTAAGTCAGTTGAAGGAAATTGCCTTATGGTTATAAATCAACACTAGGACAAATAAATGCAAGAATTCTATTGTTTCCTCCCAAATTCTTGTTTTTGTTTACCAAGAATAACATTTTAGCCTCATTTCTACTGGCTTTTTATGTATTTTGAATCCAGCTATTAATGAAATGATCTTCTCTCTTTTTTCTCTCTGTTCCCCAGTGATTATAGTATTATAAAATATCTAAACTTTGAATAATGTACCATATCCATTAAAGCAGAGTGTGTTACCTTTTTTGCATCATATAACATAATGACCCTTGGCAGTCTGGTAGAAAAATACATTTTCTTACTGAAGAAACTAATTATATTGAAACAGTCATCAAAATATATTAAAAGAAAAAAAAGGTAGGGGGCAGCTGGGTAGCTCAGTGGAGTGAGAGCCAGGCCTAGAGATGGGAGGTCCTATGTTCAAATCTGGCCTCAGACACTTCCCAGCTGTGTGACCCTGGGCAAGTCACTTGACTCTCATTGCCTAGCCCTTACCACTCTTCTGCCTTGGAGCCAATACACAGTATTGACTCCAAGATGGAAGGTAAGGGTTGAAAGAAAGAAAGAAAGGAAGGAAGAAAGGAAGAAAGGAAGAAAGGAAGAAAGAAAGAAAGAAAGAAAGAAAGAAAGAAAGAAAGAAAGAAAGAAAGAAAGAAAAGTCACAGATCTCAGTTTAAGAATCTCTACTCTAAAACTCAAAAGAAAAGCATATGATTGATCACATGGTTTGATGGGTATATGATTGGAGATGCTGATTTTAAATGATCACTTTATTGTAAATATTAATAATATGGAAATAGGTTTTGATCAATGATACAAGTAAAACAATGGAATTGCTTGTCAGTTCCAGGAGAGGGGAGGGAAAAAAAAACAAAACATGAATCCATGGAAAATATTCTAAATAAATAAATTAGTTAAGTTTAAAAATAGAATCTCTACCCTAGGTTAATAAGTAGATCTAGCCTTACCCTCCTGAACTCCTCAAGTCTCCATTTTAGAGATGAGGGAATCAAGGCTGAGATAAATTGACTGACTTAATGAAAATGTTTGGAATCTGTAGGAGGAAACAAAACTAATTTGGCCAAGTTCAATTTCTGCAAGTTTGGATCTAGGAATGATAGCAGTTTCTCCCCTCCTTTCTAACTTTTGGGAGACCTATACTTCACCCTTTGGTGAATATCTCATTTTCAAAAACAAAAGCAAAAGATGTTAAAAAAAAAAGGCTTTGGAATAGCTTAATGAAAAGACTCCCAAGGCTTTAATGCAGGAAACCCTTTGAAATGGAAAGCTCAGGGATTTTTAGCAGCCTTGGAGGGGGAAGAACACAAAGGAGTTGAAATGGCTGCCTGACCCAACTCTGAGATCACAGGATATCTGAACCCTATGGGACCCTCAGAGACCACCCAGTCCATGCAGTGCCTCAGCAAAAATCCTGTCTACAGTGTTCTGGACAAGGAGTCATTCAGCCTTTATTTGAAGACCTAAACCAAGGAATGGTGGGAGGATTCTATACCTCCCACAGCAGCCTATTCCACTATTTGACCACTAATTGTCAGAAAGCTTTCCCTCAGGTCAAGCCTAAAGTTGTCTTTTTGTGACTTTCATCCAGTGAAAAATTACCCCTTCTGGGGCCAAGCAGAACAAGTCTAATCCCTCTTTCACTTGAATAGTTCTCAGGTTTTTAATAGAAGGTATAAATTCTCAAGTTTCTTCAAGCCTTCTCTTCTCAAGGCTGAACATCTCCAATTCCTCCAATTTAATCACAATGATATGACCTTGAGGCATGTCACCCTTTTGGTAATACTCCAAATTAGCCCTCTTTTCACAAATCTCCACCCCAGATCTGATATGATAGCTATGTCCCCAGAGATAATGATTAAAACCAAAGAGTGGGTAATATAGGAAAAGGAAAATGTAGAGAGAAAGGAAAAGATTAAAATGTAAACTCTTTGAAGACAGAGATTATTTGGTGTGTGCTACACACATAAGTCTTAATAAATGCTTGTTGAGTTGACTGAAAAAAAAATTGGAAAAGAGAGAATTGTGGGGGCACCTGCATTTTATTGCTTTTTAAATAAATTTTATTGATTTTTTTGTTTATATATGATCTACATTTATCAACATATGCCTGTTCCTTATTCCTTACAACAAAGAATAAAATAAAGGGAGAAAAACAATTCAACAAAATGAACCAACTCATTGCAAAACACCAGCATTCAGTGTTCCACATTCCTAGTCCCACACTTCCACCAAAAAAAAAGGAAAGGAAGAATCTAGATTAAAGGGGAAGAAAGATAAGGAGGCAGCCATAAAAGGAGACCCAGTATGCTCCATTCACAGAGTAGAAAGAGAAACAGCAGAATTCAATGTCAGGGAATAATTATAACAATAATAATAACTAAGATTTTAAAAAGACTTTGTAGTATGGAAGTCAAAGGATTAGGAAATAACAGTAAGAACAAAGTTGAAGCAGAAACCATTGGATTTAGCAATTAAGACCTGGATTTGGTAATTAATAGCTCATTTTTTTGAGTTACTCTATATTTTTATTTTTTTATTTATAGCATAATATGTAACACTACCATAATATAATACACAATTCGTTTAAATGTGTAATAAATTATAATAAATAAAGTCATTTGTTTTTTATACAGACTCCTTCATTCTTCCTAATGCTTGTAGCCAAAATAGGAATTAGTTTGAGTTGATCATGGTTTTACTCCAGGAGACAGAGCTGTAGAGGGTAGTGGCAGTGCAGTTCATCCCATCAGCTGGTAAGTGTTCACTTGAGGGATCAGTAGCTGATCATTCTGAAAGAAGGGAGAATTTACTCAAGGATTGTTTGCAGGTCCACCAACTAGGAGAGACAGAGCTTGAGGAGAGAAGGCTTGCAGTTTACAGGAGGTTGGCCAGCAGGGGGTGCATGTGTCTTGGTACTTGGGGCTCTTTTGTGGAGGTAATTGAAGGGGCATCCTGCATGGTCTAACTCACTAAATACAGAGTCAGCATAAAGCCAGATGCACATAAGTGTTTAGTAAATGCCTTTTTTTTTTTACTAGTAAGGCGAAGGGGATTTGATCCGTGATCTCAATGGTGTGGCAAAAGTCTGATGAGAGAACTTCTGTTAACATGGATCTGAGACTTGTCTGCAACATCAGGCTTGAGAGTTACCTCAGACATTGAGCGATTGTGTCACACAGCCAATGGAGATGCCATCGTGGGATTTGAATAGAGGCCATCCTGATGGCCCTCCATCCATCCTGCCCTGCTGCTTCTCCCGGCACACGTAAATAGGAGCAATGACAACAAAGATGAAGGTTGTCCAAGAAGAGAAGGTAAATTACAAATGTTCAGGGAGCCCTGGGACACCTTGCCCACATTCTAGTCCCTCTTAGAATATACAGGAATGTTTCCTAACTCTAAAGGACTGATCAGTGAGTTCTTGTCCTTGTTTCCCTGTGGGGGTAGAGTGACCCTAGAGGGGAAAGGACCTTTTCTTAATTTTTCTAATCTAATTAGTGTGGGACACTATGAAGAAGAAGCAGGTTCTGATTCTGCCTGGTAAACTGCTTCCCCCTCCATCGGTTCAAAGCCAGCATGGAAGCAGACAGTCCCACCATCCCTTGCCTGAGCCTGTTTTGTCTATGAGTTTTACCACCTTCTTCTTCTAGAAGCCGAATAAATAGATTTCGACATGGACCTTGGTGAGGGGAACAAGGGCATTGGACTGGGAAACAGAGGGGAAAGTTGCTATAGTTTTAAACTCTAGATCAATGCAGCATTAGTGTAAATATCGCTGTGAGCACGCTGGCCTCTGGTTCTGGGCTGAGGATGCAAATCGGCTTCTATTTAAAACGAAAGATCAGAGCAGCCTCGAGTTTCTTGGACTGTGTTCCCACTTGCTTATTCCTCCTGGATTACAGCTGAGTGTTTCAAAGGAACCGCAGATCTGCACACAACTGCCTATTCATTTGCTTATTCAATCTGGGATAAGTTCATATTAGGCATCTCTCCAAGAGAAACTTCTTCTATGAGGTCACAGCAAGACATTTTGAAACAGATTTCTCCAAGAGCGTTTAGAAACAGGTTGCAAATGCACATCCATTATTTCCAGTTGCTTCATAAACCGATGAGAGTTTAACTTTTTCATGTTAAAAAAAAATGAGCTGAAAAAACACCTTTACTAAAAATAAGACCTCACATTTCAGTTTTTCTTCATTGTCAATGTGGAAGAGTGCCAAAGTTGGAATTTATCATTTCCAGGGGTCAGATAAAACAAGGAGGAGCAGACATTTCAAGGTGCTTTGTATATAAATATGAAGGGTTGCCCTGGAGAAGATTGGATAAAGGATAGAGGATTATGTCTATGTTGAATATGTTTCTTTAATGGAATGTAAATTCTCATTGACCTGGGTGCTCATTGGCACATTTATAACCCATTAAGTGGGTTATAAATATAAATATAAAGGATAAATGATTAATTGATCAGCATTTTCAGAGTCCTAGGAGCTATACCTTGAAAATGGACATTTAAAAAGAGGAATTAAGAAAAGAGGAAAGATGCCAATAGGAAAGAGGCTTGGGATTGGTACCTAGTTGAGGAGGAGATTAGCCTTGGCATACATGAAGGTTTCCCCTTCAGAGAGTCTTATGTTAGACCCCAGAAGAAGAGGGAACCATGTGTCACCAGAGATGGCAGTGGAAGAGACGCAATGAGATCTAGGACAAATAGGGGGATTCCAAGAGCAAGATTCCTGGGAAACAAGTTCTTAGACTAAGCAGAGTAGTTCCTGGACACAGTGGAAATTAGCAAGTGAGGGAGAAAATCTAGACCTTGCCTTCTACCAGTACTGTGTTTTACATAAATTGTACTGTCTTTGGACTGGGAATGGTGGGATTAAGGGGGAAAGTTGGGGATTGGCTCTTTGACAAGCCTTCAGTTCTTTCTCCTATCAGGAAGACCTCAATCCAAGGGTAATCTAAATCTAGACAATTGTATAGACCATGTGGGAGGTTTACCTTAACGTGAGTTGCTTGACTCTCTAGTAACCCTAAATTCTATCGCCTTATTTGTGTGTGCTGAGGGGGCATTGGGGTGGTGGGGAGGTCCTTGGCCATAAGGCTTAGGGTAGTTTCTAGAGAGAAAAAAACGAGGGTTCCTGAAGAGGAAAGAAGACAGACTTTGAATATGATTGGTTGTGAGTTCATTTTATTCTACTTCTCCCCTCCTTTTTTTAAGTTAAAATTTATAATATATTTAACATGTTGTTAGCCCAAGTGCTTGAATGGGAGCTTAGAGTTCTTTTCCTGTAGACATTGAAATAAAAGCTAATATTTTCAGAGGAATTCTTGGGTGGGTGGAAGCTAGCCAAATTCTAGTTTTAATAGAAGAAATCCTTGATGGGATGTAATGGAGGTCTGGCACATGCACTGAATCTCTGTGATGGCATTTCCCCATTTGGATTAGCTGAGGAGCCTGCTTATAGGAGAAGGGTAAGGATGGGGAATGAAAGTACTATGGAGAGACCATGGTGTGAGTATTGATGTTCTTTCTGTAGCTGGCTCTGGTTTGCTAACCACATGGCTAGGAATTCCTTTTTTAATTGGCTACATAGTTGAAATTGAGGATGTTTTTTTAAAAGGCATGAGTTAGTCTATGCCTAATCTCTTGGCTTTATTCCCTAGAATCTGCTCTGATAGTTTGACTTCTTCTCAGACCCTGTGGTTCTAAGAAGCAAGGTTTGGTCCTTTGTCTCTGCCTTAGTTCTGGAGGAAGGGATTAGAGCCTCTGATCTTGAGAGTTGTTTTTTTTTTAAACCCTTCCCTTCCATCCTGGAATCAACACTAAGTATTGGTTCCAAGATAGAAGAGCAGTAAGGGCTAGGCAACTGGGTTTAAGTTACTTGCCCGGGGTCACAAAGCTAGGAAATGTCTGAGGTCAGATTTAAATGATCTTGAGTGTCTTCAAAGGTGAGCAGAGTGAGCGTCCAAGCTTTTCAGTGTCCAGGTTTTTATTACCAGTCCAGCATCAGTACCTAGAGGATCAAGGACTGACTTTTTGAACATGATCTTTGGGACCCACTCATGTGTTCAGTGAGATGAGGACTCTGCCTATATGCTATCTTTGGATATGCATTTAGTAGGACCAATGTTAGGTAGAAACTGTTCAAAGAGTGAGCTCCAGGTCCTCTGGACACCGAGGTGATATGGGGGGAGTGTGTCCCTGAGGCATGGGAAGGAATGTTTATACTTTTGTCTTTGCTCTATTTGTGAAGTAAATATCACTTTGCCAATTGATGTTAAGTGGTTAAATGGAACTTGAATGCTATTCACTGGCACCTAATAGTAGAGGAGTAGTGGAGAATGCATCAGTGGGGACTCAAGCTGAAGAAAATAGGGAAAGACAAATTTCCCAATCCCTCAGGGTACACTATATCCTTGAGGGGGCAGATGTAACCTTCCTAGTTCTGGGAAATGAACCAGCACATCCTCATCAGAGAGGAATAGAACAAGGATAATGGTTTATGGAAGGCTCCTAAGATTAAATTCAGTTCTTGTAGAGACAGAGTTTTAGTTCTGGACCAGTGATCATATAAAAGAATAATACCAATTTTATAACTATATATAGAGATTCAAATATAATAATAATTATTATAAAATGAATATATGACATTTTAAAACATTTAAAAAATAATATTAAATTTAATAAATATACATATAAAATATATAGACTCAAATATAAATAATTGATATATGTAGTGACTGACAACACTATAATCTTCACTAACTTGTTTCATTATTATTATTAATTAAATTTTTTAAAGTTGAAAATAATGTGTAATTCCTCAGAGGGTATCTTTAGTTACTTTCATTTCTATTATGGCTATAGTAGTTAATGCAATTGGTTAATATCGTCATGTTCAACCAAGATCATGGATTTGTCTGAAGGGGCTGAAATTTGGAGGATATTAGCAGTACAGTCTCTGTGACTTACTCTATTCTACCTGGTAGATGCATTCTGGATGAGTTTCTTACTATCTTCAACAATGGCTTGGCTTCCACTACCTAGTGACTGAGTCTTAGTTTCTCAGCTTCCTCTACCTTGCTCTTGGCCAATCCTTTAACTGTGCAGAAACTGTGGTACCCTGAGGCATGTTTACTTCTCCCAGTGTCTACACCTCCTGGGTGAAATTCTCTTCTCTTAATGTCCTCACTTTTTATTACAGACTCAAAATTTATTGTAAGTCTTCTCATGAAGCCATATTTAGGGTTCTGTCCTTAAGTGATTCAGTTTGTTTTGCTTTGCTCTATTTAATTCAGTCTCTTCAACCATATCTGGTGATTGTATAAATATAGATTACAAAATAAACTTGATGAAAGAGGATTTAATACATGATTGAATGTACTCCTGGAAAAAAAAAGCCTACTAATAGTGAATCATTAATAAACCTGCTACAATTAAATGCCTACTATGTTCCAGGTCCTGTACAAACTTCAGGAGAAATAAATATTATTTGCCTTCATGTGTCATCTTTGTATCTATATTTTGAAGCTTTGTCTGTAAAATGCCAGATTTAGCCCATTTCTTTTTTTTTTTGGACATGGTTATTAGCCTTTTGGTAGAACACAGAATTATCATAAATATAGCACTCTTGGATTTTGGCAAAGTATTTTTAAAAAGTTTCTCAAGTTATCATTGTGGACAAGATAAAGAGATGTGGGCTGGATGATAATTCCCTGAGGTGGATTCAATTCTAGCTAAAAGACTAGACTCATAAAGTAATGATTAATGGATTGATGTCAACATGGAGGGAGGTATCAGTTAGAAAGTCCAAGGGATATGTACTTTTCACTCTCTTTTCTCTATGACAGGAATGAAGTCATAGATGGCATGCTAATCATATTTCTAGATAATTTGTAGCTGGACAGGATAGCTTACACGCAGAATGACAGTCCAGACCCAGAAATATCACAATAAGCTACAACAATGGGGCTGAATTCAAGAAAGTGAAATTTTATAAGGACAAATATAAATTTCTACACTTGTGTTAAAAAAACAACAACCCGCAAAGCTTTTAAGTCCAGGATGGAGAGGAATGTCTAGACTATGCACAAATATCTGGGGTCTTTTTTGGTCTACAAATTCCATGTGAGTCAACATTATGATATGACAGTCAAAACATTTAAGAACAAGAGAGGCAAGTCATCCCCATGATTAGATTTTATCTAGAGCAATGTGTTCAAATTGAATTCCACATTTATGAAGGGCATTGATAGGCTGATGGACATCCAGAAGAAGTCAATCAGGGTGGTGAAGGGAGAAGATATATGCTCACTTACATGTATCATTTGAAGGAAAGGGTGTTCAGCCTGAGCAAAGAAAGTTCAGGGAGGCATAACATCATTTTAAAAAATTTGAAAGACTGTCATATAGAAGAGGAATTATATTTGTTCTATTCGTTTCAGAGGACAGAACTGGGAACAATAGATAAGAAATTGAAGAGGAGAATTTAGGCACCAAAATTTCATAACAATTCAAACTATTAAAAAATGGAACAGAACAATTTAAGGGGCAATAGATCGCTATCATTGGAGGCCTTCAAGAGGAAATTCCTATTAAATCATGGGTCGACTTAATGACCTTTGTTTTCCCTTTCAACTCAGATTCTTTAGTTCTATAACCAAAGAGGTGGGGCAAGTTGGTTTAGTGGGAAAATTGCTCCCTTGTGAGTGTGGAGAAGAGAGAAATTACAAGAAAATGCAGCAAGACAAGAAGCTAGAGATGGGTCATCTGTCAGTCAAATGAAGATTCCATTTTGGAATGTTACTGGGAAAAGCAATTGGAGCCAAGCCAACTGCTAGACTGAGCTGAAGGACTTTTGGCTTCTGGCTGATGTGGAGAAAGAAGCTAGTTGTATCTCTGGGACTTGAATTAATCAAGTTGAAGGTGACCTGGCTGATTAGAAAGCAGAAGAAAGAAGAAGGACAGTCGTCCTTATATATCTCTCTGACTGACTCTATTTCATGCTTGTGACAGAATTGTCATTTCCCTTAATATCCTCCAATCTAACACTGTCTAGAGAATAGGAATATCCCACTCCTCTTACCTTATCCTCCACCCTTGTCCTGTCTTCCCCAAATAAGCCCCTTGTTTGACAAAGAAGATTAAGAACTATTTCATTGAAATCTCATAGCTCACAATGAGTGACTTGAAGGGACTGAAGAAAAAGGGAGGGGAGGCTGAAAGGCTTCTGAAGAGGTAGGAAAAGGGAGGAGGTTAGGCAGAAGGAGATAACTATCTGATCCATTAATTATCTAATATACCGTCAATATACACCCCTCAAAATATATCTATTACAGGAGGCAACAGATCTAGATTTTGGTTTTGACTTTGCCAACTAAATAGCTTGGACTACTTGCATTAGTTGAACTACACAAGTCACTTAAATGCTTTTGTGACTCAATTTTTTGTCTGTCAAATGAAGAGTCTGAGAAAATAATCTCCAGGGTCTCTAACATTCCATCATTCTATAATTCCATAATTTACTAGTCTTTACCAAGAATGTCAGCTTCCTGTGCTCAGGCATTGAGATTTTCTTGTCTCAGCAGTCAGTCTGACACTTGGAAGTTGTAGCAAATTTGATAGGCATTTGTAGGAAATGCCTTACTTGGTAACATGGGCCATAACTGGAGACTATTCCCCTCTTCTCTTTAATAAATTGATAGAACATTTGTTAAGCATTTACTATGTGCCAGGCCCCGTGCCAAGTGCTGGAGATATAAATATAAGCAAGCCAGACCCTGTTCTTGAGGCATAGACTTTTGTAAGATAAGGTAATACAAGACCTATCAGAGCTAAGGACACTTGTGTGGAGGAGATAAGAGTCTGAGGGCAGAAATGATTTCGTTATGTGTTTTTTTTTGTTTTTATTTTATATTCCCAGGAGCAAGCACAGTATCCGTCATGTAGTCGCTAAATAGATAATAGATGCTTATTGAATGAATGTGGTACTGGATAGTTTTAGCACTCTATAGTAATTGCTATTATCCTGGCATTTTCCATAGCACCAGATGCAGACTTTTTTTGCATCCTCATATTTCTAGGGATCTTTTTCTTTTCCTGAATCAATTAGGGGAGAAAGGGAGGGAGAGTAAAGACATATCCAGGGTTCTTCAATATTTCTTTATCCTCTTTCATTGGCTCTCTGAGTTGTCACTTAGCATCGGACCAGTCAGCAAAATAGAAATGCCAATTCTATGCCATGCTATGACCTGGTTTTTGAGAGCTCAGCCAGCCAGAGATATTTCATGGAAAGAAAGCAAGGAAGTACTCCCATCCTCCTACATTTTTTTTTGTGAAACCATATAACTATTTCTGAGGTCCCACTAGTACAAAATTCCTGTATGTGGACCTCATGGGGGTACATACGTGATAGTCTTAGCTACAATTTTGTTCTGTTGCCTTTGGCTGTAACTATATCCACTGAGGATATAAGCCTGCTATTATATTTTATGTTATTTTACTTATTCACATTTTGGCCAGGACTTTTTCTTAGTTTATCTATTTGTGGTTTCTTATGCTCAGAGAAGGGAATTTTTAGAAGAAAGAAAGGAAGAAAGAAAGGAAGAAAGAAAGAAAGAAAGAAAGAAAGAAAGAAAGAAAGAAAGAAAGAAAGAAAGAAAGAAAGAAAGAAAGAAAGAAAGAAAGAAAGAAAGAAAGAAAGAAAGAAAGAAAGAAAGAAAGAAAGAAAAATTTGACCACACACAGTTTAGATTCCAAGCAAGGGGTTGGGGGTGATTTGATACTAGAAGCAAACCATGATATCTGACATCTGGTAATTTGCTTTGAGTGAGAATCATTTCTGTCCCTAAACTACAATTGGACAGTTAAAAGGAAGTGAATGTATCATTACCATTACTAAAAGAAACTCACACATACATTTTTGTAGCTCTATAAATATTACAAAGGACTTTTTTCACATACTTCTTTAGGTAGAAGAAGGATTTTAGTGGCCTCCCTACCCCTGCTAAAGCAATCAATTGATAAATATTTATTGCCTATCTATTATGTGCCAGAAAAGAAAGAAGAGGAACAGGAGGAAGGAAAAAAGGAAGAGGAGAGGGAAAAGAAGAAGAAAGAGGAGGAGAAAAAGAAGAGCATATAATCCTTTGAGTAATTCTGTTAAAATAAGGTCTGAAATAGGAGCTGAAAACTCCCTTTCCCAATCAGTAATTTAACATCAACTAGTCACCACTTCCCCAGGTTATTTCTCCAACATAAATCAATTTATGAATCAAATTCTGAACTTTTACCTGAACACCATATCCACTTCCTCCTCCACCCTCCTCACTTTCCCAAATCTTGGGCATGTTTGACCTAGATGGAAACCCACTGGGCTTTACTCCTTTAGGATATTCTTTTCTCCCTGGCATCATTCCTGTTTCTCTACTCCCTGACTGCAACTTCCAATTTTATTTCCCCTCAAAGCTTCCTCCTGGACTCATGATGGGAACTGCCTCCCAGTTTCCTCTTTAGAAATATCACATAGTGACCCAGGACTAGGATTAATAGTCTTGGCAGTTGACCATACTTTCCAAGTGATGTCTCAGGGAATGTAGAATGCAAGGATTGGAGTAGGAATCCAATGCCAGAACTATGTCCCTTTGGGTTCTTTCCCTTGGTAACATAAGTGGTATGTAAAGTGACATTCCTGCCTTTCCTTGATTTGTAGGTTGGATCTCTGACCAGAGATATGCTGGATCCAACTTGAACTGACTTGAAAGAGTAAATTGTTGCAGACTGGCCAATATGACAGCAAAAGAAAGTAATGTGTTGGAGGGGATGTGGCAAAATTGGGGCATTGCTGGTGGAGTTGTGAATTGATTCTCCATTTGGGAGGGCAATTTGGAATTATGCCCAAAGGGCTTTAAAAGACTGCCTGCCCTTTGATCCAGGTTTGTACCCCAAAGAGACAATAGGGAAAATACATGTATAAAAATATTCATAGCTTCTCTCTTTGTAGTGGCAAAAAAACTGGAAAACAAGGGGGTGTCCATTAATTGAGGAATGACTGAACAAATTGTGGCACATGTTGGAGATGGAATACTATTGTGCTCAAAGGAATAATAAACTGGAGGAATTCCACGGGAACTGGAATGACCACCAGGAATGGATGCAGAGTGAAAGGAGCAGAACCAGGAGAACATTGTACAGAGAGATTGATACATTGTGGTACAATCTTATGTAATGGACTTCTCTACCAGCAGCAATGCAATGATCAGGACAATTCTGAGGGAATTATAAGAAAGAACTTTATCCATACCCAGAGAAAGAACTATGGGAGTAGAAACACAGAACAAAAACATTTGCTTGATCACATGATTCGATGGGGATATGATTGGGGATGTAGACTTTAAATGATCACTTTATTGCAAATATTAGTAATATGGAAATAGGTCTTGAACAACGATATATGTAAAACTCAGTGGAGTTGCTCATTGGCTCCAGGATGGAGGAGGGAGGTGGAGAGGGAAAGAATATGAAACATGTAACCATGGAAAAATATTCTAAATTAATTAATTAAATTAAAAATGAAAAAAAGTCAATTGTTAAATTTTCCATGTGAGCATTTACAGTTTGGAAATCAGCAAATACTACAAATCAGGACTTTATTATTTTGTTATTTTTCTAGACTTAAAAAAATGTTATGGAGAAAAATGTTAATAAAGTCAATTAACAAAAAAGTGTGTTTGTTGTGTGTATTTTTACCCCCAAAGAACCAGTAAGGATTTAGTAGCACACAATTTCCTGAACCTCACTGAAACTATGGTAAGATAGGTAGATAGTTATTAGGCAAGACATGATAGGTGTCTTCAACTATTTGAAGGGCTATCTTATAGAAGAGGAATTGGACTTATTCAGCTTGGTCCCATAAGACAGAACTAGAAGCAATGAGCAGAAAATAGAGAAGCACACTTCATATAAAGACTGGTTGAAGCTGTCCCAAAGTATAATGGATTTACAAAATTCTCAACCATTGTTGACCTTTAAGCAGAGGCTGGATGATCATTTGTTGAGGATGTTATGGAAGAGATGCCAGTCCAGTTATAAGTTAGAAAAGGTGAGCTCTGAGATTCCTTCTGGCTCTGAGAGTCTATGATTTTATTATTCCCCTTTCATAGAAGACAACTTTGACAGGGGTGATTTTCCTAGAGTCATATAGCTAGGAAATGTTGGGATTTGAACCCAGGACTACTGACTAGAAATTGAATATTTTCCCACTATACCCATAACTAAGATTTCTTTAGCAGAGCTGCTCTCTATTTGCTCCAGACTTGAGGGTATATTTCTTCAAAGCTGATCCTGTTTGTAGCTTTTGCTCTCATGGCTAGTCCTTTAAATTTATATGTAAATGTAAACTATTGATTCATGCAGTTCCTTGATCAATCTGCTTAGGTCACAGGAAATTGAAATTTTGTTTGCAACTTTGATATTATCTCTCTATGAATACCTTGCTAGCATTTATGTTGGTAAGGCTTGCAAAGTGTTTGACAAATATTATCAGAATATTTATGATTATCTCATTTTACCCTTACAATAACCCTGGGAGGTAGGTGCTGTTATTATTCCCATTTTACAGATAAGGAAATAGAAGCAGACAGATTAAGTCACTTGCCCAGGGTTATAGCTAGGTAATATCTAAAGCAGGATTTGAACTTAGGGTCTTCTGGATTCCTGATTTAGCATTCTATCCACTGTGCCACCCAGCTACCTTCCCTAAAGAGTATGGCCACTCTCATGGACAACCAGATTAAGGAAATCTCATTACCTGGTAGCCACCCCCTTGATGATGAGTCTGTCCATACTTAGCTAGCCTGGTCTTGGTCAGCAGGAATATGAAAGCTCAAAACATTTTTTGAGATGCCTTTGAGATGTTTGGGGGGTGTGGGGGGGGGGAGGACTTCTATACCAGGGCGAGGTTGTGTAGGACTGACTATAATGGAGGAACTTGAATGCATCAATTTAATTGACAGACCATTATGAGTTTCCTGTGAAACCCTCAAGCTGAAAGTCAGCAGAGACGCTTTTATCTTGAGTATACTATGAAATTATACACAACCATCAGCAGAAGTATTATTCATCATTAACTGGGTCAGCCTAGACCAGGGGCAATGACCCCTTTGCCTGGAGTCCAGCGCAAGAACTTGTACTCTTTTTTTAAAAAAAATTATTTAATTAGTTAATTTATAATATTTTTCCATGGTTATAAAATTATTATTTTTATTTTTAAGAACTTGTACTCTTGCAATGTTTCCAGGACAAGACAAACACAAAAATGACTTGTCAGACTGGAACCAGCCTAGTGAAGTAGCAACTGACAGAATCTCAAATATATGCTATTCATATCTTATCAGTGATACCAGCTTTCATGGTGGCAACCTCTCAGACCCTCTGACCTTACTTGTTCCAACCTAGCTTTCTAGACTTGTTGGGCATCACTCCTTGTCTCTCACTCTAAAAGCCAAACTGACCCCCTATCCTCTAAATCTATTGCTAACCTACCATATCGGGACCCATTGTGGGGTCATTTGATAGTCTCCTTTGGGTTCTTGCTTCCACACAGAGTGCTGCTGAGAGAGCTCAGCACGCAGGTCTGGCTAGCTCATTTTATGATACCCAGACTCAACATAGACCCTTGTTTTTGCTCAGCCATCCTTCTCTTCATTGCTTATTGATTTTTTTTTTTTTTCAAATAAAATCTTTCCACAGTAACTAGTTCAGTCATTCTCTCTCCTCTGGCCACAGTCTCATCACTTCAATTTTCATTCTCAACAAAGAATCTCAGCTATTATTTTCTTGGTAATTTGGGGCCATTGGGGCTAGGTTCTCGTTTTTCCCCTTCACACTTCCAAATACCTTAATCTCTTAGCCTTCCTTCATTCTATCAGAAGAATAAATATTGCTTCTGCTCTGTAAGATTGTCTCTTTACCTATGTCCTTAATCCTATCTCCTCCTCACTCCTGAGGAGCCTTGCTCCCTCAGTGATTCTTTCCCTCTCCAACATCCTCACCCAGAGCCACCTCTTCACCCCTGTCAAACATTTCTCTCAGGAAAGGATCAGCAGTTGGTTTCCTGTGGCAACTGTATATTGGAGTGGATTGAGATCCGGACTTGAGGCTTAGAATACCTGGGTCCAAGTCCTGCCTTTGACATTGTGTGTGTGGGGAGAGAAACATTTTTAGTCATAATCTATTTTAGTGATGATCTCTCATTGTCCTAGGAACTAGGCAGAAGGGCTCCCTTCACAGAAAATATGCTACAAAATGATTCAAAGTCATCAACAAAAGTATTATTCATGATATGTTTCAGAGAAGGTTCCTTTATGTATTAAAAGAAATGTTAAAGCTTTTTTATAAACCAGTGAAATCATGTTTAATCTCAAAATCCTATTTCTTTGAATTTATGTCAGAGAACTACCTCTTTTGGGAGTATTCTCTATAATTATTATAGGACAAGAAGGGGAAGGGCTAAGCATTTATATAGTATCTGCTATAGCAAATACTGTGCTAGACACACTTTACAAATATTATCTCATTTCATCCTCACATTAGACCTATGAGGTAGGTATAGATATTTATCCCCATTTTATAGTTGAGGAAATCAAGGCAAAAAGAGTTTACATGACTTCCAGCGTCACACAACTAGTAGGTATCTAAGGCTGGATTTGGTCTCAGGTCTTCCTGACTCCAGGTCCAGCATTCTGTGCCCAGTACCTGCCTTATAGAGACAAATGCTCTAATAATAATATCTAACATTTATATAATTCTTGGTATGCACTAGGACTGTGCTAAGCACTTTAAAATTATCACCTCATTTGATCCTCACAACAACCCTGGGAAGGAGGCACTCCAACAAGCCATTTCAAGAAATTCAGATTTTCAGCGAAAAGGTGTTGTTTTTATTTTTGTTTTATTTGTTGATGGTGGCAAGAAAATAGCAAGAGTCTTGTTGGAGCTCCTGAAACTACCCTAGGAATGAAACTACTCAATTTACCTAACATAAAGGACAGCCTTCAATATATCCGGCAAGAATCTATACATTGTGCCCCCAAATATTTTATTCTTAAGTCCCCACCGTATGATAAAATTACTACCATTTCTATCATACAGTTTGATTCCTCTGATCCACTCCCTAAACTCAATATACATCAGGCATCTGTTCAGCCTTCCCGTCCCACTGAGATCCAGCCTATTCTCTCCAGAAAGGAGAAAGAACCTGATGGGCAAAGGTCTGAGGGTATGTTCTTTGTTACATCCATAGCAGAGATGCTGATAGCAGCTGGTCATGCCTCCAGCACAGAGATGAAGCAGAACATGGAACACTGAGAACATGGACAACAGAGCCACTGCCAGGGCGCTGGACCAATAGACCTTGTGAGGGAGAACTCTTTGAACACATCTGGATGGAGAAGGTCCTCAGTCCTTTAGGACTTGTGCAACCAAGCAGTTTAGAGACCTAAAATCCTATAAAATCTGTTAGGGTGCAGTGGAGAGGGGGGATTCTCTCTTGTTTAGTGAGAAATAGGAATTTGAGAATATAGAAAAGAGGAAGTAACTCTTTTTTGAACACATTCTATGATTTTATAAAGGTACCTTTTCAATGTTTGGGAATTAGCATATTAGTTATTTTTGTGTAAGCTTTGATTTTAAAATATTTGAAAAATCATTTTAGTGTTTTAAATATCTGACCATCTTTTATATAGGATTTCATCTCCAAAACTTATAGTCTAACTAAAGTTAAATATAAATGATTACTGTATATTTTTTTCTTTTCATCAAGAAATAAAACATCATTTTCATTTTTTAAAGATGCGAATAAAGGATTTGCCTTTTTTTGCTTGGCGTAGAGTAAACCCATAGATTTCTCTTTGAATGTCTAACTCTATTATTCATTACTAAAGCATTTCTCTTCCTTTAGAGGCCAGTTCACTAGTTATCACTTATAGGAAACCTTCCTCCAGTCCCTCTCTATCTGACATCTGACTTCTATATTCTTATCATATTCTAATTCATGAAGTAGTCAGCTTTGTACATAAGATGTTCTCCTCCTAACCTGTAAGTTTCTAGGGGTCCATGATTTTTCTTTTTCTTTTGTGCAATCTCTATATCCCTAGCATTCAGCATCATTTCTTGAATTTTTTCTCTTTCAGATCTATGATTTCATCAATAGAGGGAAGCTCCTTGGGGATCTGTAAAATCTTTGTCAGTGAGGTAAACAATTGTCCTATAATTTAGATTTGTGGAACATTGCACAGGGACAATGGGAAATAAAGGAACTTTCCCAGAATCACACAGTCAAAATGTTCCACAGGCCAGATGTGAACCCATTTTGACCTGGTTACCAGGCTAGCTTTCTAACACTGATCATGGGCTATTTCTTGTCTCACCTCTAGGGAAAGCTAAATAAAAGGTTAGAGAATGGGAGTGCTGTGCAGGAGAATGAGAACTGGCTCTAGATTCAGAGGGCCTGGTTCAAATCTTCTTATTGCTTATTTCCTGTTCAACCCTACACAATTAATTTATCATTCTTATTCAATTAGTGAAGGGATGAACTAGGATTAAAGCAAACACTGGGAGAGTGAGGTAACTACCAATCTGGAAAGTGGGCTCTTACTGAAGGAAAATAAAGAAGGGAGTAGTGCTAGACTTCCTTTAAGTCCTAACTAAAATCCTCCTTTGTACAGGAAGTCTTCCCCAAACCCAATTTATTTCATTGGGTTCCTTCTTTTAATAATTTCCTTATTTATCCTGTATATACCTCACTTTCTATAAATTTGTTTGTATATTGTCTCTGCCATTACATTGTAAAGTCCTCCAGACTCTCTTTTGCTTCTTTTTGTATTCTCAGTGCTTAGTACAGTGCCTGACACATAGTAGGTGCTTAATTAATGGTTGTCGATCTATTGATAGATTTCCCTTAATTGAAATCTTCAAGCAGAGAAGGAGGCTCACTTGTCTTGAAATATAAAGATTTGGGGTCAGATACAGTATTGTAGTAGCCAAAGAACCTTTGCACTTGGGAATTCTTCCATTCTATGACAGTTTTATGAAAGACTCATTATCTTTGGGAAAAATGAAAAATCCTTTGTGTAGCATTTAAAATTTTTCCAACCTGGTCACATTCTATCTTTCCAGCCTTATTACATATTACTTCCTGCCAGGAACCCCATGGCCCAGCTCTACAAGGAGTCTTCTTGTCTTTCTTCATGCAAGTCCTTCCACTTCTTGACTCCATTGCTTTGTGCTAATTGTCCTCCATTCTTGGAGTGCTCTCCCTCCTAGTTTCTGCCTCTTAGAATCCTTGATTTCTTTAAAGGCCCAGGTCCAGCACTGGCTGATACAAGAGGTTTTTCCTGGTCCTCATACATGCCAGTGTCTTTCCCCAAAGGTTACTTTTATTTTATCTATTATGTTTATACCTAAACAAGCAGTTTAGTGGTACAGTGGATAGCATGCTGGGTAAGATTCAATTTTGTGGGTTCAAATCTGGCCCCAGACATTTATTAGTTGTGTGATCCTAGACAAGTCACTCAACCTTGCTAGCCTAAATTTCCTCATCTGTAAAATGAACCACAAGAGGAAATGGCAAGTCACCCCAGTATGTTTGCTCAGAAACCCCCAAATGGGGTCACAAAGAGTCAGATATTAACTGAAATGCCTGATCAATATATACCTAAATAGGTGAATATTGTCTTACCTGTTAGATGGCAAACTCCAGGAGGAAGGGGATGTTTTTACTTTTATCTTTAAATCCATAACACCAAGCATTGTGCCTGGCACATGGGAGATGCTTAATAAATACTTGATCCATTGATTGGATTGTTGAAGCATGTTTAGCTAGTTGGAATTTAAGCTCTTTGAGTGAAGGGACTGCCTCTCTTTTGTATTTGTATTTGTAAACAGTTGTTTATTGATTGCAAGAAGTTAATATGGAATCATTAATAATCACCTTTCCCTCCAAAAACAACCCAATGACAGTGATAGCGGTTTCCAGTTGTATTCCCTGGTGGTCCTGGATTGTCGCTTTCCCTTAGAAGAGTCTCCATCTTCCTTTGGGTCTTTCCTTTCAGTGGGGTCATAATTCTATTTTCTTGTGCTGTGACGTTAGTTACATGAGCTGAGGGAGATAGATTCTATCTAGGCTTTTTGACTAGACGTCTTGAATTTATTTTTAGAAGTTAGATTGACTCTTCCCCAGTGTCTTATTCAGTAAAAATTAGAAGAAAAGAAAATCAGTAAAATCCTTGGAGGCTGGACTCTTGAAGGAGGTCAGATTTCCTACCCATCCCTCATTAAACCATTCCATCACAACTCCATTTAACAAAACTAGGACATAGGTCTCTCCAGTCTATGGAATATTAAAACTTAACACATGCAAATCCAGAAATCTCCCTTCTGGCAGATACACTGAGAGGTCATACCTGCCCTGAAATTACTCTAAGCAAACCCAAGGACTTAAACAGATAATAAGTGTCAGTAGAGGTTGATGAAAGCAAATTCATTTATGACACTGTCCTAGGTCCTGCCTCCTCTGATATTTTCTAAAGTAGATTTTCGATACAGACTATAGTTTCAACACTGCTGGAACTACATTTGACCTATTTATTTATGCAAGGTATAAAGTAATGGCATTAAAAGAAATATTCCTGAAGCCATTTCTCCAAATGACTTCTTTTCTTCTGTGCTTATTAACTTACATTAATGCCAAATTTATCTTACATTATCTTGTGTGAGCAGCACAACCACTGAGTGGTAGGTACTGCAGTTAATCAATCCCATTTTATAGAGGAGGAAACTGAGGTTCAGAGAGGTTAATTTATCACTTTACCTTTGCCATACAGCTAGTGTCAAGATTGGGAGTCAAATTCAAGTCTTCCTGGTTCTTTGGTCAGCATCTTATTCACTATAGCTTGATAGAACTCCATGGCAAAGATGCTACTGGTTTCCAAAACATCTTGGGGACATTTCTTTTCAATTTGCCCTCAGAGCCTGCAGCACATCGTTTTGAGTCTTATCTGTGCTGGTAAAATTTTACTTCATGAAGGTGAATTAGATTTCTGAGAATAATCCAAAAGCATTTGGTGTCAACTATGCCAAATTAGGTAGTTAGCCAATCGGAGTAATGCTATTTAAAAGGGTTTAAAGGCAAAATGTGACTCTGTAGCAACAAGGTTGACTTTTCTCCTGTGATTTACAATCTTGCTCCAAATCTAGTTTACTACTGAAACAGGCATTTCAATTCATTTGAAGCAACAGCAGTGCTGCTGGAGACAGCACACATCCTGCAAAAGGGCTTTGTTGGAAGGAGACAGCATTCATTTGGATGCAATGTAAAGGTTCCAGTTTAAACACCAGTTG